>NC_084552.2:26605332-26617832 GCF_033978685.3 Nerophis lumbriciformis | reverse complement strand
AGGGGAACTGCACTTTTTTTGTTTAGAATTGTGCCTATCACGAGGGACAAGAACACAAATGTCTTCTTTTTTTAATGCTTTTAAAGATGATAAAAAAAAAAACACTTGAAAGATGCAGCTAATGGGAGTCACCATTGTAGCCTTTAAAGCCCTCAAAAACAACTTCAAAACCCTCCATCATCCTTTTGTATACACACTGCAAGTCTATATATAATGTAGTGAAGGGAGGGAAACTTTTTTCTCCTACCCCTTTAGATTTATTTTACAGTGTGATTGTTTGAAGCAAATAAATACTGTTAACTCCTGGCCACACACAAGTAAGGAAAAGGAGACACCCTGCTTCCTCTCGCTCCTCGCAAAATGTCTGCCCAAAGGGGGGGGTTTGAGTTTTTCTTTGTCCCATTTGATTCCAGTTTTCATGATAACTGCCCACCTGCAGGCTTATCTTCACGATTATTGCCGCTTGCAAATACCTCGCACCCTTCATGTCAGGGCTATATTGTGTGTCCCTTTTTAAATTAACCATTTACAGTAATACCTAATGATGTACTATAATATATGACAGTTAGCATGCAGAAATATGATGGTAAGATCAATATGCTCATTTCATAAGTTGTATGTGTATGCTAGCAATATAAGTAGTTAGCATTAAAAATATGCAAATCCTTCCATAGTAACAGACACGTTCATAACAAGATGTAATATCTCTAAAATCTCTATTTTATGCTGCTTTTTTCTGCTGCAGCCGTTACATATACTGTAATATTGTACATGATAATTGTTTTTTTTAATATATTGTATATATTATACAAACATATAATATAATATATCAGTATATATTAAATACTATATATATAATATTTAAATATTACATATATGTTGTATTTTATATTGCTACTATGGTACATTTTTAGTCTACTTTATCCTTTCCATCCTTACCCTTTCCAACCTTTGTAACTGAGCTACTGTGTGGCACAATTTCCCTTGTGGATCAATAAAGTTTGTGTAAGTCTAAGTCTAATATGTTCAATATTTACCGTATTTTGATCATTTTTAATCATTTTGGGGACCATAGGTTTCCTATCATGTGTGTTCCTACAAACTCCGTTTCCATATGAGTTGGGAAATTGTGCTAAATGTAAATAATAAAAGGAATACAATGATTTGCAAATCCTTTTCAACCCAAATTAATTTGAATATGCTACAAAGACAACATATTTGATGTTCAAACTGATAAAAAAAATGTTGTTTTGCAAATAATCATTAACTTTAGAATTTGATGCCAGCAACACGTGACAAAGAAGTTGGGAAAGGTGGCAATAAATACTGATAAAGTTGAGGAATGCTCAACAAACACTTATTTGGAACATCCCACAGGTGTGCAGGCTAATTGGAAACAGGTGGGTGCCATGATTGGGTATAAAAGAAGATTCCATGAAATGCTCAGTCATTCACAAACAAGAATTGGGCGAGGGTCACCACTTTGTCAACAAATGAGTGAGCAAATTGTTGAACAGTTTAAGAAAAACCTTTCTCAACCAGCTATTGCAAGGAATTTAGGGATTTCACCATCTACGGTCTGTAATATCATCAAAGGGTTCAGAGAATCTAAAGAAATCACTGCACGTAAGCAGCTAAGCCTGTGACCTTCGATCCCTCAGGCTGTACTGCATCAACAAGCGACATCAGTGTGTAAAGGATATCACCACATGGGCTCAGGAACACATCAGAAACCCACTGTCAGTAACTACAGTTGGTCGCTACATCTGTTAGTGCAAGTTAAAACTCTCCTATGCAAGGCAAAAACCGTTTATCAACAACACCCGGAAACGCCGTTGGCTTCGCTGGGCCTGAGCTCATCTAAGGTGGACTGATACAAAAAGGAAAAGTGTTCTGTGGTCTGACGAGTCCACATTTCAAATTGTTTTTGGAAACTGTGGACGTCGTGTCCTCCGGACCAAAGAGGAAAAGAACCATCCTGATTGTTATAGGCGCAAAATAGAAAAGCCAGCAGCTGTGATGGTATGGGGGTGTATTAGTGCCCAAGACATGGGTAACTTACACATCTGTGAAGGCGCTATTAATGCTGAAAGGTACATACAGGTTTTGGAGCAACATATGTTGCCATCCAAGCAACGTTACCATGGACGCCCCTGCTTATTTCAGCAAGACAATGCCAAGCCACGTGTTACATCAACGTGGCTTCATAGTAAAAGAGTGCAGGTACTAGACTGGCCTGCCTGTTCTCCAGACCTGTCTCCCATTGAAAATGCGTGGCGCATTATGAAGCCTAAAATATCACAACGGAGACAAGCAAGAATGGGAAATATTTCCACCTGAGAAGCTTTAAAAAATGTGTCTCCTCAGTTCCCAAACGTTTACTGAGTGTTGTTAAAAGGAAAGGCCATGTAACACAGTGGTGAACATGCCCTTTCCAATCTACTTTGGCATGTGTTGCAGCCATGAAATTCTAAGTTAATTATTATTTGCAAAAAAAATAAATAACGTTTTTGAGTTTGAACATCAAATATCTTGTCTTTGCAGTGCATTCAATAGAATATGGGTTGAAAAGGATTTGCAAATCATTGTATTCCGTTTATATTTACATCTAACACATTTTCCCAACACATATGGAAACGGGGTTTGTACTTCCGGAATCAAACACGAGTGTGTTCTAATCATGGCAGACTTGGTAACAGACAACACATATTGCTATTTTTGGTCAAATGAGGATTCACAGCCTTATTTTTTTAAAGCTAAATATAATGCTGCTTATAAAAGGAAGAGTGAGATGTTGGAGCAGACAGAAGCTGGGAGAGTGAGGTGAAAGTGACTCAAAGCAGCAAATAATGGAAATTGGAGCCAAGCTATTTTGACATAAATGGAGTGCTTACCCAAAATCAACAGGAAACGTCCCCAGCCAGCTTGACCAGACGAATGACTGTCCATCGAGTGAGTCACTGTAATATCGACCATGATACACGCAGCGCATCATGCGTGTTAGTACAACCACTGTACATACAATATTTAGGTATCTGTGTACAAACAAAACATGAAATGTGGGCTAATACTTTACAGATACTGTATTATGCTTGTTAATGTTTTTCAGTCAGTGCAAATTGGTGTCGTATCGCAGTGTTGTGCATTGCAAACTCAAACGCACTTTGTGTTGTTGTAAAAGCTAGCTTATCTCTTGTCGTAGTTAGCTTTTACGACTAATACCATAGCATGCTGATGTGTTACTACGCTAGAAAAAGAGTTCCTCAGTGTTCACTCTTACAATAACTATGTTGCTACAGCTTGGTTGTTATACAGGTTACATAACGTAAATGAAGTACTGTTGACGGTTTTTGAATTCATTTTTAGAGGTCGATTTGATTGATCCCATTAGCTGCATTGCTAGCCACTCAGAACAAATCCATTTGTATATGTTAGAAAGCGAAATAAAAAACAACAACTTTTGTCTTGTCTTTCATATCGATTGTGAACAATAGGCAAAATTTCCCCAAAAAAAGCAGTTCCCCTTTAAATCTCAACCTAAATGTCATTATACATGTTAAATCTGAATATAAATGTGAGTGCTAAATGTCTTGCCAAGTGTAAAGACGAATCCATGATAATCCTACATCTTTATTACTGCAGAAGAAGGAAACATGACACATGATTAAAGACACATTTAATGCCTATAAAGTTGGATATTGTTCAAAATGTTAGTTCCATAACATGTGAACGTACATGGTGTGTTGCAAAAAGACATACGGCAGTTGAAAACAAGACGCTCAAACAGCTGATCGCTTCATTTCCGCGTCAGACAATGTTTTAAATCTGTTCTTAGTTGTGAGCTAAATGGTAAAAACAAGATCCCAGTGAATGTGAATTTAAGTCATCATTTGGTTAGAGCAGGGATCAGCAACCCGCGGCTCTAGAGCCTCTTACGCACTGTGCTGGTGGCTCCCTGGACCTCTTTCAGAGATGTGTGAAAATGGAAAAGGATTAAGAAAAAAATATACTTTTTGTTTTAATATATTTTCTGTAGGAGAACAAACATGACACAAACCTGTCTAATTGTTAGAAATCCCACCGTTTATGTTATACATGTTTCACTGATTATTCATGCTTCACTGAGTATTTGGCAAGCACCGTTTTCTCCTACTAATTTCAGCGATCCTTGAACTCACAGTAGTTTGTTTACATGTACAACTTTCTCCGATGCTGTCTCACAAAGACGTGTTTTATGCCACTCCTTCTTTGTCTCATTTTGTCCACCAAACGTTTTATGCTGTGCATGAATGCACAAAAGTGATCTTTGTTGATTTAATTGATTTGCTGGAGTGCTTATCAAGCATATTTGGTCAATCCATGACTGCAAGCTAATCGATGCTAACATGCTATTTAGGCTAACTGCATGTACATATTGCATCATTGTGTCTCGTTTGTAGGTATATTTGAGCTAATGTAATTTCCTTTACTTATGTCCTCTGTGTATTTAATTTATATTTGCATGTCTCATGACACATTATCTGTATGTAATACTGGCTGCATTTCTGATAGTTGTGTGCCATGTTGTTCCAGACCACAGCAAACATTACCCAGCTTGCAAAGATTGTTATAATTCCATTAGAAGAAGACAGCCTGCTGTTTCCTTAAACTTGGACACACACATCTATACCTTTGGCCATTCTAAGACAGTCATTTCCAGAAGTTATCTCACCCTCATTATAACACTTATATAAGACTTTTAAAGTCATTTTGATAGTAGGCTACTATAGCTAATATAGACACTTACATCATGCGTTTCCTTCATTATAAGACTTATATAAGGCTTTTAATTTTTTGCGGCTCCAGACAGATTTATTTTTTATTTTTTGGTCTAATATGGCTCTTTCAACATTTTGGGTTGCCGACCCCTGGGTTAGAGGTTCGGATTCGACGTGTATTTTACTTTTCCATCTTTGTTCCTGCTCGTTGTAGCATGACAAAGCAGACAGCACTGCGTGGGTGTTCTTTGCTTGCTGTGAAGTGTGATGGAGTAAGTTGAAAAGAAAAAGATTTTAATTCACACTCACTTATGACCTTGTTTTTACCATTTAGCTCACATTTAGAACATAATCTTAAGAACCGATCTAAAGCATTGTCAAACGTGGAAGTATTGCAATTGGCGGTTTGATCGCCTTCTGTAATGGTACAGTGAGGAAGGAGACGGCACTGAGACAGGGACGTCGTACCGCTTGCAGCGTGTTTATTTGCACAAATGTGTGACGTGTGTAATTAAACCAAATATGTGGTGTGTGACTATGTGAAGTTGAGTGTTACCGGCAGGTGTTAGAGGTGCGTGTTGAGGCAGATGCGAAAGTCCTTAAGCGGCAAAGGCAGGTTCGGAGGTCCGGGGACAGGCAAGTGGACTGGAGCAAAGCGTTGTTGTCCGGGGGCAGGCGAAAGGTCGAGATTCGGCAATGCATCAGGGAGTCCAAGGGGATCCGGGGAGACAAGACACACAGCTCGAAACCAGGGAATGACGCGAGGCTGCAGGATGACGACACAGGACAAGACACGGTGAGCACAGAGTTTGGGTTTGAGTTTATTTTGAACATCCAAGCATACAACATGATGCATCACAATTTCCAGTTTCTCTTTTCAACATGTTCGAAAAGAAGCAGGAAGAAGCAGAGCGTATTTAATCCTACCTCTTTTCTTTTACATAACAGTTGCTAAAACTTTTGTTCACTTCCTGTTCTCAATTTATTCATAACACACTCCATAAGTAATCACAATAAAAATAAATAAATAAATAAATAAATAAATACTCTGTGAAGTAAGTTGCATTTTATATGGTGAGATGAGTAAGATTATTTTGAAAAAATGAACTGATGGATGGATGAATTCAGAATGTTTATCATGGTTCTTCTTCTTTGTACTTTGTAAACACTTTAAGTTTGAAGAGTTTCTTGAAGTGGTTCATATTAGTACATTGATTGATTCCTTTACAGAGGAAGGGAGAGCAAGGAAACACATAGGCGAGGAGAGCTAGAGACGTGTAGGGCTTACTGCACGGATACAAGTAGCTACGTTCTGGCACTGAAACTCACGACACATTGGCTTAACCTCTTAAGGCCCAAGCTGTTTGTTTACATGCTTTTTTTTATTTCTCTTTGCTATTTGGGCTTATTGGACCCTAATTAGAATAAAAACTAAGAATATTTTTTTGATGTGATGTGCATAGTCCATAAGTAACAAACGTGTACTTCATATTTAGTGACATGCCAATTCCTTATTTTTACACTTTTTTTCCCGAATTCCATTGTATGCTATACTCTTCTGACACCACCAGATGGCAGTATAAGTGTCCACATAAGCGGACATAAGACCCCAATTTAGTAGTGTACACAACTTTGGAAATAAGAGCTAAAATGTGCTGTCCACGCGTGTGGCCACAAAACCTTTAGAGCAGTGGTTCTTAACCTTGTTGGAGGTATCGAACCCCACCAGTTTCATATGCGCATTCACCAAACCCCTCGTAAGTGAAAAATAAAATGTTTTATTACTAGTGCACAAAATGAACCGTGCATGAAATCACAACAAATTACACACCTGCAAATCAGATGGAAATTAGAGGGAACATTGTTTGGGGGTATCCATACTATGCCGATAGGGAGAAGTTTTTATTCTCACGATGAGTTGGGTGTGTCTTGACCTCCGCGGCAGAAACTCCGCCGAACCCCTGAAGCCGACTCACGGAACCCGTAGGGTTCGATCGAACCCAGGTTAAGAACCACTGCTTTAGAGTAAGAAGGCAGGGGAGCTTTCTTCAGCGTCAGGTGTGTTGATTGTAGATTGCGGAGGCGCGGCTGCAGCAGGAGAGGAACGCCCGTGGGCGTGTCCAGCGGTGCGCTCAGAGGAGCGCATATCTCATTGTGCGGCGGCAGGAGCCGTAACACCTTCTTCCATACTTTGTCAAACGCGAGTGAAGCGATTAGCTGTTTGAGCGCACTCACACGTTTAGACTTCACTTTCACTCATTTTTCATTGATCTGTCATGTTTCCTTCTTCCGCAGTAAGAAAGATGTAGGAGTCCATCCATCCATCCATCTTCTTCCGCTTATCCGAGGTCAGGGAAGCCCAGACTTCCCTCTCCCCAGCCACTTCGTCCAGCTCCTCCCGGGGGATCCCGAGGCGTTCCCAAGCCAGCCGGGAGACATAGTCTTCCCAACGTGTCCTGGGTCTTCCCCGTGGCCTCCTACCGGTCGGACGTGCCCTAAACACCTCCCTAGGGAGGAGTTCGGGTGGCATCCTGACCAGATGCCAGAACCACCTCATTTGGCTCCTCTCCATATGAAGGAGCAGCGGCTTTACTTTGAGTTCCCCGCGGATGACAGAGCTTCTCACCCTATCTCTAAGGGCGAGCCCCGCCACCCAGGCGGAGGAAACTCATATCGGCCGCTTGTACCCGTGATCTTGTCCTTTCGGTCATAACCCAAAACTCATGACCATAGGTGAGGATGGGAACATAGATCGACCGATAAATTGAGAGCTTTGCCTTACGGCTCAGCTCCTTCTTCACCACAACGGATCGATACAGCGTCCGCATTACTGAAGACGCCACACCGATCCGCCTGTCGATCTCATGATCCACTCTTCCCTCACTCGTGAACAAGACTCCGAGGTACTTGAACTCCTCCACTTGGGGCAAGATCTCCTACCAACCCGGAGATGGCACTCCACCCTTTTCCGGGCAAGAACTTGGACTCGGATGTAGGAGTGCCGAGCAAAAAGATGTGGGCGCAGCTTTGCGGCCTCGGACTGGTGGAAAAATTTGCGAGAAATTTAGCGCTTACATTTAGATTAAAGATTTAGATTAAATATTTAGGTTTAGATTTGACATTTAGACATGCACTTGGGTATAGGCTGATTGGCAACACTAAAATTGGCCCTAGCGAATGAACGTGTGTGTGAATGTTGTCTGTCTATCTGTGTTGGCCCTGCGATGAGGTGACGACTTGTCCAGGGTGTACCCCACCTCCCGCCTGTGTGCAGCTGGGATAGGCTCCAGGGACCCCCGTAATTGGACAGACGAAATGGATGGATTTAAAATGTTGGTTTAACATTTAGGTTTAGATTGAACATTTAGATATAGATTTAACATTCAGATATAGCATTTGGAGTCAACATTTAATTTAAACTTGGAAGTGATGGACAGGAGCTAAATGTGAGAAATATCTGCGAGAAAAGTGGGACTGAATTTTTACACTCGGCACCACATACTTTCACACATGCTCAAAAGATAACAGCTTCATTTTTAAAGGATAACGTTTGAGCTGCATGGCTTAGGCTACTGTTGATCAGCATTTCTACCCTTTAACATTGTATGATGTCCAATTTCATCCATTTATTTTCTACCGCTTGTCCCTTTCGGGGTCGCTGGAGCCTATCTCAGCTCCATTCGGGCGGAAGGGGGCGTACACCCTGTCATGTCTGTGTGATCATGTTTTGTTTTAGTCATGTTCGGTTTTGTTTTTGGACTCTTTGTGCACTTTTGTTTGTTTTGTCACCATGGCAGCCCATTAGGGAAAACAAACTCCAAGGTCCACGTATAGCAACCCATTAGTTTTCACCTGTCATGTCACGCACCTGTTTCACGTTATGAGTCACGCACCTGTTTTCACTGATCATGTCACTGCTATTTAAGCCGGTCTGTTTCTGTCAATACGTGTACCTTGGAGTTTGTTTTCCCGAAATGCAAAGGAAAGTTGGCGCGGGCAAGGCGTGAATGTAAGTCCATGATTTATTAAAACACTAACAAACTACAAAAAAAAAGGAAGCAAACAAAAGGCGCGCACAATGACGGAGATCAAACTTGACTAATGAAACCAAAAGACTAGCACAAAGGCAATTAACTATGAACATGAAACAAAAACACTTACTGTGGCATGGCATGAAGCATGAACTATGGTAAACAGGAATATCATGGGTAGCATGGATGGATAGATAATGTCGCCAGGACGATCAGCAGAAACAGACCGGCTTAAATAGCAGTGACATGATCAGTGAAAACAGGTGCGTGACTGAAAACGTGAAACATGTGCGTGACATGACAGGTGAAAACTAATGGGTTGCCATGGTGACAAAACAAACAAAAGTGCACAAAGAGTCCAAAAACAAAACCAAACATGACTAAAACAAAACATGATCACACAGACATGACACACCCTGGACAAGTCACCACCTCATCACAGGGCCAACACAGATAGACAGACAACATTCACACTCACATTCACACACTAGGGCCAATTTAGTGTTGCCAATCAACCTATCCCCAGGTGCATGTCTTTGGAGGTGGGAGGAAGCCGAATACACCTTTATTTTACGTTTCATTGATGCACTACCAGAGTCTGCCATATCCTTGGGAGACAAAGTGCTTGTAAGTCCTGTCCATTTATGGGGGCGAGTATATGACCAAGAAACATCTGAGCACAAAACATTGTAATGGCCTGTGTTCAGACATTTGCATTGACCATGTCCCAAACGCCCGTCTTCTCTTTCAACCTCGCAGCATTCGGAATCTTAAACCTGCAGCTAATCTCCTCATCAAGGCGAGGAAATCAAGTTGAGCTTCGCCTGCCACATCTCTCATGTGCAACATCTCTTCCCTGCTTGTCTCCATCAATCTGACAGTCAACATCGCTTCAATAAACCTGGCCGTGTCTAGACTAACTCTTGCAGATTTAATTCCAACAGCTGTTCACCCCCCCCACACTCCAAACGCCCTGAGCACTTCCACTAATAAAAGGGTAGTAGTAGTCGTAGAACAGAAGTATTACTTGGGGGTTGCTTAGTGATAGGAATTGATACCATTTTTACAATTCCGATTCCATTTTTGATTCTACTTAACTATTCCATTCTTTGTCGATTGTCATTTGGAAAAAAGTTCAGTTGGATCAACTAAAATATTTTAAACGTTTAGTTTGGACCAGTGATTCTCAAACTGCAAAAAAACTAGGCCACCTAGTCAGTGGCCTAGTGGTTAGAGTGTCCGCCCTGAGATCGGTAGGTTGTGAGTTCAAGTCATAACAAAGACTATAAAAATGGGACCCATTACCTCCCTGCTTAGCGCTCAGCATCAAGGGTTGGAATTGGGGGTTAAATCACCAAAAATGATTCCTGGGCGCGGCATTGCTGCTGCTCACTGCTCCCCTCACCTCCCAGGGGGTGAACAAGGGGATGGGTCAAATGCAGAGGACACATTTCACCACACCTAGTGTGTGTGTGACAATCATTGGTACTTTCACTTTAACTTAAAAACCACTAAACCGGCTGTAGAGTCAACAGCAGTGATTCTCAAACTGTGGTACATGGGCTCCATTTAGTGGTACTCCAAATAATCACTTGTTTAAAGTACAGTGTTTTATTGTCCTATATTCAAACTGTGTGTAATGTAAGAGTGGCCAAAAATATTGAATATGCTTATTAAATAAATTATCTGCCTTGTTTTATTGAATACTTGGGCCTACTACGCTACTGTATTTTAATGTTAATGATAATGGTGGTAATTTGAGAAACACCTGTTTTCTAAGGTAGTACTTGGTAAAAAAATAATAATTGAGAAACCCCCGCATCCCCCGAACGGGACAAGCGGTAGAAAATGGATGGATCACAGGTGTCAAACTCAAGGCCTGGAGGCCAAGTCTGGCCCGCCACATTATTTTATGTGGCCCATGAAAGCCTGGAAATAATATGCGTTAATACAATGCTTAATCTTTTCTTAATAAATATATGTGTTGACATTAAAAATCATGTACTGCATGCAATTGCATATCTTTTCAAATTCAATATTATGACAATATTATATTATCATTTATTCCAAAAATATGATTTTTTTAAATAAAGATAAATACTGTACTTAAATATCTGCTTGACTTATGAATTTTAAAACAAATTATCAATCAAATTGTAGACTGTAAAATTGACATTAGATTTTACGGTTAAATTCCGCAGACTGAGTTTTTTTTACCGTAAAATCAACTTTGGTACAGTTTTTTCCATATATAGTAATACAATAAAACATTAAACACAACCAAAAAATATTAAAACAACAAGATTTTACAGTAATAAACAAAACAAAAACTGGTAGCTCTGTTGCTTGAATTTTACCGCTAAAAACAGTGATATTGTTTTTCCATCCCAATTATTAATTTTTTTTGTATGCTGTAAAAAATACACTTTTACTGTAAAATTCTGGTTACTGAAGTAAAATTGTAATTTTTTTTGCAGCTTACGTAAAAACATTTTGTTAATGTATGATATATATACATGTATATTCATATATTACTCATTGTTTAAAGCGGCCCTCTGAAGAGCAATCATAACTGCAATGTGGCCCTCAATGAAAACGAGTTTGACACGGCTGGTTTAGATAAAACACGAGTGTACAAACGCAACAGTGAGGTTGTTAGAGACCCTCAATGATGAGGTGCCAGAACCCAGGGGTCCCCTGAAAAAAAAAAACGTTTTTTTTAGTAATGTTAAAAAAAATAAAAATATTTTTACTGTAGTAATAAAGAACATAGAGCAAATTGTTCAGTAAAAAATGACTATTTCTAATAGAAATAGAAGTGATTCTTTAATAAGTGGAGCAAGTTGATAGACTTAACCCCAGGATGCAAAGACAAAAGCGGCGTGCGGGTATAAAGGTTCAATTCTTTAAGTAGAATGAAAAAAGGGGACTGGTGCAAGGCACAAAACAGCGGCATGCTTACATGTGCAAAACATGAACGTAACACTCTGTGGCATACAGGAAACAATAAACCACTGTCGAGAGGCAGGTGCCACTCGTCTATATAAACCCTCTTGATTGGCAATCAGGGACAGGTGAGCCTCCTAATTGCCAACCAGGAACAGGTGAGGAGAAAATGACTCAGAGGCAGGTGTAAAGTCAATGCGGAACAAACCCCAAAACAAGAAATTGAAGAAACGTAAGAGCGCTAGGCAGGAAGAAGCGCCAATCCAGGTGTGTCAAACGTACGGCCCGAGGGCCGGATCAGGTTTTATCCGGCCTGCGGTTTGAGTTTGCTAAGTATAAAAATGTACCTGACATTTTTGAATGAAAGAAACAGCTGTTCTAAATGTGTGCACTGGATGTCGCAATTGCAATTCTTTGTATCTTTGTAGTTCATGCTACATATGTACAAAATAAACCACATGATGTTAGTACATCAGTCGAGGAAAATGTTCAAACTACATAAATAACATCCTGTAATTTGATTTTGATATTATTTTTTTTATCTTGATAGATTGAAAATGAACACCAATGAGTTGATTGATGAACATTATCACATAATTTAAGCAGAAAGTATAAATAACGACAAATAAATATAGAATACTATTAACCGCAACATGTAAGTGTAAAAAAACAACAACAATATTATGATTTGTGCAAATTCAGAATGTGCTTGCTCTATTTTTAAACAAAGACAACAATCTTAAATTGTCTTTATTTTTAAGTTATC
>NC_084552.2:26502832-26602832 GCF_033978685.3 Nerophis lumbriciformis | reverse complement strand
CCGCGTCTGTCCCTGACACCCGCATTTCAGGCTGGCCGCTCTTGAAACACTCTGTGGAAATGCTCCCCACCCACACTGCTTGGTACCTGGTCTGAGCTGCTGTGACTTAGATGACCATAGTAACTAATTAGATTACCATAGTAACTAGTATGCCATGCAAAAGTGCAGATTGAAATACTTTGTATAGTTCAAGACTTACGGTCATTTGAAAACATCACTGCACATCATAATGGCAGCTACACTTTACATCTTAAAGATCTAAAAAAATTATTTGGGAATGTCCGGCGGGCCAGATTGAAAAGCTTAACTGGCCGCATGTGGCCCCCGGGCCTTAATTTGCCCAGGTCTGTAATAAACAATACCATATTTATAGTTCAAAATGGATTGTTCCATCTCCCATCCTGCATCCCCACAAACCACTTTACAATTTGGGTGGTCGGGCAGCTTTTTGTCAGCAGTCAAACAGGAATACCAGAACTCACAGTGCAGATTGCTTGGCCGCTAAAGAGGTGCTGAGGCCTGTGGTGTTTCCCGCCGCAGATGCTAAGGTTCTGTAAGCGGCCTCAAGCCCCTTTGCCAGCGGAAAGGTTGGGAAGAAAAGTAACAAGCTCGGCCCCACGCTGGTGTCCAAGCTGTGCTGTTGATTCTCCCTCGGTCTCTCTGTTCCTTTATCCACTCTCCCTTTGCACAAAAGTAAAGAAACATGGGTACATGAGGTTGCTTACTCCGAATCAGCGTTGTCCCGATACCAACATTTTGGTACCGGTACAGGTACCAAAATGTATTGCGATACTTTTCTAAACAAAGGGGACCACAAAAAAGGGCATTATTGTCTTTATTTTAACAAAAAATCTTACTGTACATAAACATATGTTTCTTATAGCAATTGTGTCCTTAAAGGGGAACATTATCACCAGACCTATGTAAGCGTCAATATATACCTTGATGTTGCAGAAAAAAAGACCATATATTTAATTAACCGATTTCCGAACTCTAAATGGGTGAATTTTGGCGAATTAAACGCCTTTCTATTATTCGCTCTCGGAGCAATGACGTCACATCGGGAAGCAATCCGCCATTTTCTCAAACACCGAGTCAAATCAGTTCTGTTATTTTCCGTTTTTTCGACTGTTTTCCGTACCTTGGAGACATCATGCCTCGTCGGTGTGTTGTCGGAGGGTGTAACAACACGAACAGGGACGGATTCAAGTTGCACCAGTGGCCCAAAGATGCAAAAGTGGCAAGAAATTGGACGTTTGTTCCGCACACTTTACCGACGAAAGCTATGCTACGACAGAGATGGCAAGAATGTGTGGATATCCTGCGACACTCAAAGCAGATGCATTTCCAACGATAAAGTCAAAGAAATCTGCCGCCAGACCCCCAGGAAAAGAGAGCGGATGAGGGTATGTCTACAGAATATATTAATTGATGAAAACTGGGCTGTCTGCACTCTCAAAGTGCATGTTGTTGCCAAATGTATTTCATATGCTGCAAACCTAGTTCATAGTTGTTAGTTTCCTTTAATGCCAAACAAACACATACAAATCGTTGGTTAGAAGGCGATAGCCGAATTCGTCCTCGCTTTCTCTCGTGTCGCTGGCTGTCGTGTCGTTTTCGTCGGTTTCGCTTGCATACGGTTCAAACCGATATGGCTCAATAGCTTCAGTTTCTTCTTCAATTTCGTTTTCGCTACCTGCCTCCACACTACAATCATCCTTTTCAATACATGCGTAATCTGTTGAATCGCTTAAGCCGCTGAAATCCGAGTCTGAATCCGAGCTAATGTCGCTATACATTGCTTTTTCTAGCCGCCATGTTTGTTTGTATCGGCATCACTATGTGACGTCACAGGAAAATGGGCGGGTGTATATATTGTTGGTTAAAATCAGGCACTTTTAAGCATTTTTTAGGGATATTGCGTGATGGGTAAAATTTTGAAAAAAACTTCGAAAAATAAAATAAGCCACTGGGAACTGATTTTTAATGGTTTTAACACTTCTGAAATTGTGATAATGTTCCCCTTTAAGTAAAATAGTGAACATATGAGACAACTTGTCTTGTATAAGTAAGTAAACAAACAAAGACTCCTAATTTAGCTGCTGACATAAGCAGTAACATATTGTGTCATGTTCCATTCTATTACTTTGTCAAAATGATTAAGGACAAGCGTTAGAAAATGAATTATTCATCTACTTGTTCATTTACTGTTAATATCTGCTTACTTTCTCTTTTAACATGTTCTATCTACACTTCTGTTTAAATGTAATAATCACTTATTCTTCTGTTGTTTGGATACTTTACAGTAGTTTTGGATGATACCACAAATTTGGGTATCAATCCGATACAAGATCATACAATGGTCATATTCAAAGTCCTCATGTCTCCAGGGACATATTTCCTGAGTTTATAAACATAATATACATTTAAAAAAAAACGAAAAAAATATTTTCTGATGCTAAAAAATATCGATTTAATCATAGTAATATCGACTAGATACACTCCTGTATTTGGTATCATTACAGTGGATGTCAGGTGTAGATCCACCAATGGCGTTTGTTTGCATTTTGACGCCGGTGAGCTACGGTGTGTAGTGAAGCATGTTTAGCTATTCCTCGTCCTGCAGGGATGATACTTGTAAGAAAATGACTTTATTTGTCACCATGGAGACCAGGATTAGTGATTTAGAAGTAGCTAAAACACTGCAGACTGCTGCTGGACGTTAGCCGCTAGCTAGCTAGCCATGTCTTAAAGTACCTTTTCCTGAGGGCGTTTCAGTGTTATAACTTCACCTTTATCGTTAGTTTTTAAGCCAAAATGCATCCGTTCTCCTTTTTCTGTCTACACACTGTGTCTGCTTGTAAGTACTCCATGATTGTGCGCTGCCGAACATGCTCCTCTGCTCTTAATACCAGAAATGTCATGAAGGGTCATGACATGTCGTCAATGTCATGACGATGCGCCGTCATGCCCGTTAAAAAAGAGGGTGTGTGCCGGTACATTTTAGAGGCGGTATAGTACCAAATATGATTAATGAGTACTATACTACCGTATGACCCTACTCTGAGTCAAATCAAATAGTATCTATTTCACGCAGAGTGTAGGCACAGCACTTTGTTTTTGCAAAACAAAAAAGCAATTAATATGATGATTCAAATAAGTTAAATAATACAACAGTAATTCAGTGTCGCCGGACTGTATAGATTTGAAATATGTCACGCATTAGCTATTGTAGATTCATTTTTCATAAATAAATGCTTCTGACTAACTTAATTGTGATTAGAGAAGAAAGCATTGTGTTTTGACAAAAGAAGTGCCGCAAACGCATGGGAATATTTTCACGGAAAGCAGAGAAGCTGTACAAAATGGGAATTAATTTATTGTGAGACTGACAGAAGTACAAACAGATGGAGCAACAAAAAAAAGCAAGGTCAAAATGCCACAAAGCATTGAACGTGCGCATAGATACAGTTTGGGTGTCAACAGCCCTTTGGTTTGGCTTTAACAACAGCAAACATACTTATATACTGTACATACTGTACATATACATTCACTCTACAAACATACATATATACATACTGTATATATACATTCACTGTACAAACATACATATAAACATACTGTACATATACATTCACTGTACAAACATACAAATATACATACTGTACATATACATTCACTGTACACACATACATATACACATACTGTACTTATACATTCACTGTACACACATACATATACACATTCTGTACATACACATTCACTGTACAAACATACATATACACATACTGTACATATACATTCACTGTACAAACATACATATATACATTATGTACATATACATTCACTGTACACACATACATATACACATACTGTACATATACATTCACTGTACAACAATGCATATATACTTACTGTACATATACATACATACACTCATGCATATAATTACGTGTCATCAAACATATAATAACATTGTTACCCTAGGGGAAACTGGGTAACACATGGCACACTGACAAAGCTTAACCTATTGTTACTATAACAATCTACAAGGTTATTACAGTTTGCTTCTCTTTCTTTCCCTCCATTTATTTACTTTCTTTTGTATTTCAAGTTATCATTACATATACGTATTGTAGCATTTGAACAACTGTATTGTTGATAATAGAGGTAATTATTGTTATTATTCATAACCAATAGTGCTATTTCTATTGGTATTGCTCCATTTGTAGTGTAATAATGCTCATTGTCATTTCTGCATTATTATTTATTTCGCTAACTCCTTCTTTGCTATCACTTTTACCATCATATTTGTACATATCCTATTTGTTGATGTTGCCTTATTGTTGTTGTTGTTGTTGTTATTGTTGTGTTTGCTGTTGTTGTTGTAGTCTCTCTGTCTTATCCCCCTCTTGTCCCAACAATTTCCCCCTCTGTCTTCCTTTTTTCTCTCTTTCCATCCCCTCCTGCTCCGGCCCGGCTGCACCAAATGATAATATAAATCCATTTACCGTATTTTTCGGACTATAAGTCGTAGTTTTTTTCATAGTCCAGTGCGACTTATATATGTTTTTTTCCTTTTTTATTATGCATTTTCGGCAGGTGCGACTTATACTCCGAAAAATACGGGTAATAAAGTCAAATACAAATAAGGCAACAAGAGAAGTATCCCACACTTCTCTTTTGTAAAGTAAAAGTATGGGCATCTACATCAACTACCGTATTTTTCGGACTATAAGTCACAGTTTTTTTCATAGTTTGGCAGGGCTCCAGTGCGACTTATATATGTTTTTTTCATTCTTTATTATGCATTTTCGGCAGGTGCGACTTATACTCCGGTGCGACTTATACTCCGAAAAATACGGTATATAATTTGCCTGAGTAGCTGGACAGGACAAAAAAAAATAACAGCAAATTGGGGCTGACGAAGGTGACACGCCACTTTTGAAACATCATTAACTTGTAGATACTGTTGGTATGGTGGCAGTGATCAATATTATACCTGGTAATAACGGTGCAAAGCGTGCAGTCTTGTCTCTACAATTGTGCTTGCAGACTGCTTTAAGACTCCTGCTTTTAAATTTTCATGACAACATCTTCGAAATTTGAGTTTGCGGAGCTTTTCAGGGGTCGTGTGCACGCAGCAGCGTGGTCTAATTAAATATAATCCCCTTTGTTTTTGAGATTTTTAAATATTCAGTCAGAGGATTTTAGTATTAAAAACTTCATAAATTATTTAAAATCCAATTAATGGTTTCACCTCATTTAAACTGTGTGGAGTTTCAACACGTATTACCCCTCGTGTGCATAAGCACAGTGTTTGTTTTATAAGTTGACTCCAGCACACGGCTGTGGTGGCGCTTTCTAGACAAAAACACACAAAAAAAGGTCAGTGAAGGCCACGTGATGACTGTCCACTCTACATCCATTTGGTCAGGCAAAGAGTGCGCAAAGTGGCGAGTGAAAATAGTAATGGAGCTCTTCATAATCTCAACAGCATAATTGAGACTCTACCAGAAAAGTGTTATCCAAAGCGACCTCTTGCCTCGATGACGGCCCGTGGTCAAGAACGAGGACCAGACATGCAGTGACAGGTGAGTTTACATGCAGGTACCTATACCAGAGGTGCATCCATCCATCCATGCATACTGGCTGTGAAGGACTAGGTAGGGGTTTTTAGTGCCGCCCTAGTGGCTCCCTGGAGCATTTTTAAAAACATATTTAAAATAGAAAAAGATGGGGTGAAAATATTTTTTTTAGTTTTAGTATGTTTTTTGTTTGAGGACAAACATGACACAAACCTTCCCAATTGTTAGAAAGTCCACTGTTTAATATGGTTGGTGTGTATGCTTCACTGATGAGACTATTTGGTGAACATCGTTTTGTCCTACTAATTTCGGCGGTTCTTGAACTCACCATAGTGTGGACTGTGACGCAACAGTTTGTTTACATGTAAAATCTTCCGCTCCTTCTTTGTCTCATTTTGTCCACCAAACGTTTTATCCTGTGCGTGAATGCACATTGGTGAGCTTTGTTGATGTTATTGACTTGTTGGAGTGCTAATCAGGCATATTTGGTCAGGCATGACTGCAAGCTAATCGATGCTAACATGCTATTTAGGCTAGCTTTATGTACATATTGCATCATTATGCCTCATTTGTAGGTATATTTGAGCTCATTTAATATCCTTTACTTTTATCTTCTTTCTATATGACATATATATATATATATATATATATATATATATATATATATATATATATATATATATATATATATATATATATATATATATATATATATATATATATATATAATCTGTATGTGATATTGGCTGCATTTCAGATAGTTGTTTGTGTGCCATGTTGTTCCAGACCACAGCAAACATTACCTAGCCTGCCAACGATTGTAATACATCTATTAAAAGAAGACAGCCTGCAATTTCCTTCAACTTGGACAAACACATAGATACCTTTGACCATTAAAAGCCAGTCATTTCCAGGAGTTATTTTACCTGCTGAGTAGCCTCTGATATAGTGATGGTTTCTAATGTTGTAAAAATGCGTAGAATAAATATTGAATGTCAACATTTCTGTCAACGAAGATTTGCTTCAGCTTGTGACACATAGTCATTTTGATAGTAGGCTATTATAGCTAATATAGACACTTACATCATGTGTTGTCTTCATTACAAGACGTATATAAGACTTTTACAGTCATTTTGATAGAAGGCTATTATTGCTAATATAGACACTTACGTCATGTGTTGCCTTCATTATAAGACTTTAGTATTTTTGGTCCAATATGGCTCTTTCAACGTTTTAGGTTTCCGACCCCTGGACTAGGTATACAGATGGAGCCTGTGATGCCCCACAGGCTTTGCATCCCTTCCAGACGGAACTAAACAGGCTGGACCATCCAACACCGCCCCACCCTACTTGCTTTGGCCTCAGTCCAGACAACCAATCACACTGATAGCTTTGTTTTCAACCCCCTTTCTCACAACACTTCCTCCCCAAGTGAGGGTAGCATCCAGGAATCTTGAGCTGACGAGCCAAAAGAGATGCTCTAGCTGAGGATAGACAAGTAGAAAAAGTCTGATGGGATGTTTCTTTTATGCCAGAGATGTCAGACGTACGGCCCGAACAGGTTTTATTCGGCCCGCGGGATGAGATTGCGAAGTATAAAAATGAGCCGACATTTACGAATGAAAGAAACCGCTGTTCTAAATGTGTCCACTAGATGTCGCAAGAGCAATTCTTTATTTCTTTGTAGATGATGCTACATATGTAAAAAAAAAAATAAACCCCGTGATGTTAGTACATCAGTCGAGGAAAATGAGCAAACCACATAAATAACATCCTGTAATTTGATTTTGATATTTTTTTTATCTTGATAGATTTGAAAATTAACACCAATGAGTTGACTGATGAACATTATCACGTAATTTATTCAGAAAGTATAAATAACGACAAATAAAGATAGAACACTAATAACTGCAATATGAAAGTGTAAAAAAAGCCACAACAACATTATGATTTGTACATTTTCAGAATGTGCTTGTTCTATTTTTAAACAAAGAAAACAATCTGCAGTTGTCTTTATTTTTAACTTATCATGCCGTGATTGTACCAGTCCGGCCCACTCGGGAGTAGATTTTTCTCCATGTGGCCCCTCATCTAAAATGAGTTTGACAACCCTGCTTTATGCTGAAAAAACAGACTTTCAATTTCTACTCTTTTCCCCTTTATTATAGTCAAGAACTATATTGTAAAGAGCTGTGAAACATGGAGCAACATGATTTAAAAGATATCGACGTCATGAAATATCTAATGAAAACTGAGGCAGCAGAACAGTCACTCAAGCCCATATAAGGTTTTTATTAGAGGTAATCTGAAAAAGCACGACCGAAGCGAGAATTCTTGTTTAGGATGAACTCTCCCTTCATGGAGGCAATATGCAAATGGGGCACTAATGAACTTAAAGTATTCTCTTTGTGGGAAACTGATTAACCAAGGAGCTCCTTTGCTGCACATTTACATTTTTCTCAAGTCAAGTCAGGGTTCTCCAGTCACAAATTATAGTGCTTTTCCAGGCAAATTACATGAAACAAGTGCACCATTAACCACTTTTGAACATCACACGTGTGTCTCTCTTTCATTTCCCCGAGAATGCTTCAGGCCAAGTGCATCTTCAGACGGAAAAGAAGGAGAAGGACGAGACATCGTTTGTCAAAGGAGGAACGGACAACAGGAGATCTACTTAGGTCTTCAACATTTTTCAAGTTTATTCTTTATTAGGATCCCCGTTAGCTGCAGCTCTTCCTGGGATCCACCACAATTATAGAGTTCTAAAAAGAGCAAAAAATATCTAAACCAACAAATAACACAAAATACATCTTAAAGCATGAAATTGACCTAACAATACTATTCTTAGGTCAATGTTATGTTTTAAACACAAATTTCCTTTAATAGCACTAGTTTTTTTTTACATGTTTAACATGAGTGGGTCATGTGTGATCGTCAGCTAACATCGTAGTGCTGGAGAACGTTGCAGTTGATATTGATCCCCGAGCAGGAGCAAATGGTATATTGAAAGGTAAGGTTAGCTTCAAAGACCTGGTAGGCAGTCCCTTGATAAGACCAGAGTTATTTGCAACTGCTGTCCCTGTGATTTGAGTTATTAGCGGAGTAAATCGAATCTAAAATGCCACTTGTTAGCTGCTAGCAGTGTGTGTGTGTATGTGTGTGTGTGTGTGTAACGGTGTTTGTTATATATATATACATATGCACACACATATATATGTATATATATATATATATATATATATATATATATATATATATATATATATATATATATATATATATATATATATATATATATATATATATATATACACAAACATACATTAAATTATTTACTCAAATGTATCACACTAAGGAATTTAGATTACTCATGATTATTCACAGGCTATTACACACTTGCATAAGTTGAAGTAACTTAAATAAAAGACCTCAATAGTTGTAAAATACCAAAATGCCATTTTGCTAGAATGTCATGCAGGAATGTTTCTTAGGTGTTTTAATTGAATGCGAGCCATTTATTTGTTGAAAAATGTGTAACGGTTTTAGCTAAATCCCCATGAGGGTGTATTTTGATGTGGAATTTGCCAATCATATATATATATATATATATATATATATATATATATATATATATATATATATATATATATATATATATATATATACATGTATATATATATATATATATATATATATATATATATATGTATATATATATATATATATATATAAATATATATACATGTATATATATATATATATATATATATATATATATATATGTATATATATATATATATATATATATATATATACATACATGTATATATATATGTATATATATATATATATATATATATATATATATATATATGTATATATATATATATATATATATATATGTGTGTATGTATATATATATATATATATATATATATATATATATATATATATATATATATACATGTGTATATATATATATATATATATATATATGTATATATATTTATATATATATATATGTATATATATATATATATATATATATATATATATATATGTATATATATTTATATATATATATATGTATATATATATATATATATATATATATATACATACAAACCCCGTTTCCATATGAGTTGAGAAATTGTGTTAGATGTAAATATAAACGGAATACAATGATTTGCAAATCATTTTCATCCCATATTCAGTTGAATATGCTACAAAAACAACATATATACAGTATGTGTCCGTGTGTGTATATGTATGCATGCAAATATATATATATAAATATATATATATTTGTGTGTGCATATATATATATATATATATATATATATATATATATATATATATATATATATATATATATATATATATATATATATATATATATATATATATATATCAGTGACGTGCGGTGAGGTTGATGGCTGGTGAGGCACTGACTTCATCACAGTCAGATTTACAAACATATGAACCCTAAAGAGTATCTTATTCACCATTTGATTGGCAGCAGTTAACAGGTTATGTTTAAAAGCTCATACCAGCATTCTTCCCTGCTTGGCACTCAGCATCAAGGGTTGGAATTGGGGGTTAAATCACCAAAAATGATTCCCAGGCGCGGCGCCGCTGCTGCCCACTGCTCCCCTCACCTCCCAGGGGGTGATCAAGGGGATGGGTCAAATGCAGAGGACAAATTTCATTACACCTAGTGTGTGTGTGACAATCATTGGTACTTTAACTTAACTTTAACTTTACACATACAAACTGTAGCACACAAAAAAGCACATTTAATTAAAAAAACTTTATTATGGTCTTACCTTTACTTAGAAATTAAGTCCATGCGCCGCAACTAAAGCCCTCACTTAAACTTTCCACGTGCAAGATTGAATCTATTTAAAAAAGTGTAACCGAGGGTTTATAAATGTCGCCTATACTGTATGAAACTACAAAATAACAAACACGGAGGCTCCAGTTTACATGAGGACCACTTTATTTACCTTCTTTCAAAAACCTCCGCAACGTGACATCACTTCCGCTCTTAGCGCCTTCAAAATAAGAGCTCAAGGCATATACTTTATAACAGCGCATAACAGAAACTTAACATCACAAAGAGGAAAGCCCATGAAAATAGGTTACAAAAGTTATTTAATAAGAAGCCAAAAAGTGAAAAAACAATAATGTTCGTGTTGGAGGAGTTGTGAATTAGGTACACCTGCAGTCTGCAGGTGTATCTAATGTTGTATCCCTGCAGTCATTCACAACTCCTCCAACACCAACATTATTGTTTTTGCACTTTTTGGCTTCTTATGAAATATTTTTTTTAAATAGATTCAATCTTGCACGTGGAAAGTTTAAGTGTGGGCTTTATGTTATGATCCGCTGCCCGGATCATATTTTTGTTTACGTTTTCGAGGTACTTATGTTTTTTGTTAGTTTTGGACTTGAAACGACTTGGTCGCATAGTGATGCGGGTGTGGTTCTCCCAAGGATGCAGACGGCTTCGGACACAGCTTGCAGGTACGAATATGATTTATTTAAAATATAAATCATACGGTGGATAAACAAAAAAACATGCACGTAGCACAAAAGGCAAGAAACAAAAGGACTAGCGTGGGAGCTAGCAGGCAAAGTGGCATAGCGTGAAAACTAGCAGCTAAGGAACATGAAAAAATCGTCGTCATCAGTTGTATGGGAACAAACTACGAAGCCAGACAGAGTGAGGCCAGAGCAAAGACTAAATAGCCCTCTGATTAGCGCCCGGGCAACAGGTGCGCATCCCGAACACTAACCAGAGGCAGGTGCGCACAATCTGCCGTCATGGCAACAGAAACAAACTAAACTCAAGGTGCTGAAAACACGTGACACAAACATAAACAAACTCTGATCCGGGCAGCGGATCGTAACAGGACTCCTTGAGTGCCTGTTTTGTACACCTGAGTTTGTTGCCATGGCTGCTTATTATTTTCACCTGCCACGTGTGTTCCCGACGCTCACCTGTTTGTCATCACTGACATTATTATTTAAGCCTGCCTTCCCTGTCATTCTGTCTTGCTTCCTAGTTTGTTTTCACACAACAGATGACGACTTTTGTTTCCTGCTCTGAACCTGCTAGCTTCCACGCTAGACTCCTTTTTACCTTCTAGCTCCCACGCTAGCTCCTTTAGTTTTTGCCTTCCGTGCTATGAGCACGTTTTTGTTTATTCCAGTATAATTTATTTCTTAAATAAATCATTTCTTACCTGCACGCTGTGTCCGAAGCCCGATCTGCATTCCTGGGAGAGCGAGCCACGCATCACCATGCGCCCCGGTCGTCACACTTTAGTTGATATAACAATTCTACGGCGGGGGTGCAGGAGGCGAGCCTCAGCCAGTGCATCTTTTGCAGCCGTTTTATGATCGCTCAGCACAAGAAATACTTTACACACATACAGTTGTTGACTAAATACACTGTACATTATATACCCCAGCTAACTAAACTACGGAAATGTATAATATAGTTCATATAGCAATACAGTCTCACTGCACAGCAGGCCAGCAGTTAGCCGAGTCATTGCGCAATCCATGTTGCGGCACTGAGTGACGTGCCTCAACTGGCTGCTGTTCACCGCACTGTCTCTTCTCAGTATTTGAACGGCAAATGTGAAAATTCAGCGATTTTGAATAAAAATAATCTAAAACTGGTGAAGTTAAATGGAAAATAACTTTATAGTATAATCACTGGATACATATAACAAATACTTTTTTTTTTTTTCTTTTTACTTTTTTTTTCTTTCCATGATGGCAGGTGAGGCCCTGCCTCACCTGCCTCCCCTGACTGCACGTCACTGATATATATATATATATATATATATATATATATATATATATATGACCCCAAAAGGGACAAGCGGTAGAAAATGGATGGGATGGATGGATGGATATATATATATATATATATATATATATATATATATATATATATATATATATATATATATATATATATATATACAGTACAGGCCAAACGTTTGGACACACCTTCTCATTTCAATGTGTTTTCTTTATTTTCAAGACTATTTACCTTGTAGGTTGTGACTACCTTTTGAAGCTCATCGAGAGAATGCCAAGAGTGTGCAAAGCAGTAATCAGAGCAAAGAGTGGCTATTTTGAAGAAACTAGAATATAAATCATGTTTTTAGTTATGTCACCTTTGTTTTGTTAAGTACATAACTCAATCAATGTTTATTTATATAGCCCTAAATCACAAGTGTCTCAAAGGGCTGCACAAGCCACAACGACATCCTCGGTACAGAGCCCACATAAAGGCAAGGAAAAACTCACCCCAGTGGGACGTCGATGTGAATGACTATGAGAAACCTTGGAGAGGACCGCATATTTGGGTAAACCCCCCTCTAGGGGAGACCGAATGCAATGGATGTCGAGTGGGTCTGACATAATATTGTGAGAGTCCAGTCCATAGTGGATCCAACATAATAGTATATAATAGTGGGGTCAGCAGGAAACCATCCCTAGCGGAGACGGGTCAGCATGGCAGAGATGTTCCCAACCGATGCACAGGCGAGCGGTCCACCCCGGGTCCTGACTCTGGACAGCCAGCACTTCATCCATGGCCACCGGACCTGTGTGTCTCCCCCTCCACAAGGGAGAGGGGGGAGCAGAGGAGAAAAGAAAAGAAACGGCAGATCAACTGGTCTAAAAAAAGGGGGGCTATTTAAAGGCTTTAGTATACAAATGAGTTTTAAGATTGGACTTAAATGCTTCTACTGAGGTAGCATCTCTAACTGTTACCGGGAGGGCATTCCATAGTACTGGAGCCCAAATAGAAAACGCTCTATAGCCCGCAGACTTTTTTTGGGCTCTGGGAATCACTAATAAGCCAGAGTTCTTTGAACGCAGATGTCTTACCGGGACATATGGTACAATACAATCGCCACATGTGTTCATTCATAGTTTTGATGCCTTCAGTGACAATCTATAATGTAAATAGTCATGAAAATAAAGAAAATGCCTTGAATGAGAAAGTGTCCAAACCTTTGGCCTGTACTGTATACATACACATATATTAGTGCTGTCAAATAATTCCATTCCACACACTCACATTTTAGTATGTGTGTGTTTATGTTAATCCGTTTGCTATACCTTGTACCACCTCCAAAAGAACACATACCTAAGTGTAGTGTCGGTATGGGCAGCAGCATCATGTTCTCCACTCATGCAAGAAGCAAGCAAAACGCAGGAATGGCACATTTCCACTGGAATCCCGGGGGATGCAGCAGGAGGTGAGAACACATGAACAAGCACGGCACCAAGCCACTTTCAAGTGAAACTCTTCATGTCTTCGTGTCCCGACAGAACACACAGCGTCTCCGCCCTTTTTTTTTTCTTTTTTTGCAAAACAATAATAAAGGCAAAAATCCAATCTCACTAGAGAGACGATGCTTATTGAGGTGACAAATGTTTTGGGGCCGTCTCCAGCCAGCTCCCAACTGTTTGATTCATTAACTTTCTGCCTCTCACTTATTGTTCTCAGCAGCCTTTCCCCCTCATCTTGCTGTGGAGCAGAAACTCAGTGAAGTACATTTTGTGCCGAGGCTCCTCCTGCTGCTATACCTGATTTCACAAATGATAGGAAAACGAGCCAGCGGAGGCTGAATAGAAAATAGGTAGAAAAAAATTGTCTGCTTCACACTCCCAGGCTCCTTTTTCATAGATAACAGAGCACGATTAGTAAAGTGCAAGAGACAGCAGGGTGCAAGACCAACAATGACTGGGTACATTTTGGCTGCGAGCATCCATTCACAAAGGATGTCTAACACACAAACAAACATTGCTATTCAAGATATATAGCTTACGTGTGCATGCTCGGGGGCAATAAACCGAGTTGAGCTGGAGGATTCTGTATTTGTGGCAGGACATTTGTCATGTGCTGATAAAATCTGGGATCAGGAGCATTTATGTCCGCCGCTGACAATAAAGTCGACTTGTAAAAAGTTTAGAAGTTCGAGTCAATGACTTTATTGATGTTAACACATTATTTATAAGCCCTTAAATCAGGGGCGACGTCTATGCTAAATGCCACGAATATTGCTCCATAAACATAACGCCCAGCGGTAATAAACAGCAACACAGTAATAATGGACTGGAACATGCACACACGGCACTGTCAGGGCCAGACATGTTAAAAAGGCGAGGGTAATAAAGAGGAGGCATCTAAAAAGTGATGCTGTCGTCGTATTCGTCCAATCTGGAGCCAGAAGATGTTTAAAGGGGAACATTATCACCAGACCTATGTAAGCGTCAATATATACCTTGATGTTGCAGAAAAAAGACCATATATTTTTTTAACCGATTTCCGAACTCTAAATGGGGGAATTTTGGCGAATAAAACGCCTTTCTATTATTCGTTCTCGGAGCGATGACGTCAAAACGTGACGTCACATCGGGAAGCAATCCGCCATTTTCTCAAACACATTACAAACACCGAAGCCCAGCTCTGTTATTTTCCGTTTTTTCGACTGTTTTCCGTACCTTGGAGACATCATGCCTCGTCGGTGTGTTGTCGGAGGGTGTAACAACACGAACAGGGACGGATTCAAGTTGCACCAGTGGCCCAAAGATGCAAAAGTGGCAAGAAATTGGACGTTTGTTCCGCACACTTTACCGACGAAAGCTATGCTACGACAGAGATGGCAAGAATGTGTGGATATCCTGCGACACTCAAAACAGATGCATTTCCAATGATAAAGTCAAATAAATCAGCCGCCAGACCCCCAGGAAAAGAAAGTGGATGAGGGTATGTCTACAGAATATATTAATTGATGAAAACTGGGCTATCTGTACTCTCAAAGTGCATGTTGTTGCCAAATGTATTCCATATGCTGTAAACCTAGTTCATAGTTGTTAGTTTCCTTTAATGCCAAACAAACACATAGCAATCGTTGGTTAGAAGGCGATCGCCGAATTTGTCCTCTCTTTCTCCCGTGTCGCTGGCTGTCGTGTTGTTTTCGTCGGTTCCGCTTGCATACGGTTCAAACCGATATGGCTCAATAGCTTCAGTTTCTTCTTCAATTTCGTTTTCGCTACCTGCCTCCACACTACAAATTTCCATTTCAATACATGCATAATCTGTTGAATCGCTTAAGCCGCTGAAATCCGAGTTTGAATCCGAGCTAATGTCGCTATACCTTGCTGTTCTATGCGCCATGTTTGTTTGTATTGGCATCACTGTGTGACGTCAGAGGAAAATGGACAGGTGTATATAACGATGGTTAAAATCAGGCACTTTGAAGCTTTTTTTTAGGGATATTGCGTGATGGGTAAAAAAATTTTTAAAACTTTGAAAAATAAAATAAGCCACTGGGAACTGATTTTTAATGGTTTTAACCCTTCTGAAATTGTGATAATGTTCCCCTTTAAAGAGGACATGGTGCATAAACTTAAAATTAGAATTATTTATTCCCTATTGGATACAATTCTAATCCAATTTGTCTGAGCGCTATCTGTCCCAAGTAGCATTCAATACGGCGACTTACACAGGGCTGTCCGGAGGCGCCCTCCCCCTCGCGCTCTTACAATATACACTATATTGCCAAAAGTATTTGGCCACCCATCCAAATAATGCGAACCAGGTGTCCTAATCACTTGGCCCGATGTATAAAATCAAGCACTTAGGCATGTAAAAGAATGGACCGCTCTCAGTGATTCCCAGCGCGGACCTGTCATAGGATGCCACCTGTGCAACAAATCCAGTCGTGAAATTTCCTCGCCCCTAAATATTCCAAAGTCAACTTTATTATAAGAAAAGTAAAGAGTTTGGGAACAACAGCAAGTCAGCCACCAAGTGGTAGGCCACGTAAACTGACAGAGAGGGGTCAGCGGATGCTGAAGTGCATAGTGCAAAGACTTTCTGCACAGTCAGTTGCTACAGAGCTCCAAAGTTCATGTGACCTTCCAATTAGCCCACGTACAGTACGCAGAGAGCTTCATGGAATGCGTTTCCATGGCAGCTTTATCTAATAATAATAATAATAATAATACATTTAATAAAATTGTATTCATAAGGTGCCCCTCTGGACACTCAAGGACACCGTACAAAATCACAACAATAAAATCAAATTGGATAAAAAAAAAAAAAACAACAAAGAGAAAAGAAAAGATGATTACAATGAATAAGCAGTCAGGAATAGGTGTGTTTTGAGTCTTGATTTGAAGAGGGATATTGAATCTAAGTTGCGAAGGTCTGGTGGTAAAGAGTTCCAAAGATGTGGGGCAGAGCGGCTGAAAGCTCGAGCACCCATGGTGGACAGTTTAAATAAAGGAACAGTGAGATGGATGGATGAAGAGGATCTTAGGGAACGTGAGGGCGTGGCGACATGGAGCAGGTCAGAGAGATATGATGGAGAGAGGATATGGATGGCTTTGAAAGTGAGGAGAATTATTTTAAAGTGGATGCGATGTTTGATGGGTAGCCAGTGGAGTGGCTGCAGAACAGGGGTGATGTGCTGGATTGAAGGGGTTCTGGTGATTATCTGGGCTGCAGAGTTCTGAATTGACTTGTGAGGGAGACCAAACAGGAGAGAGTTGCAGTAGTCCAGGCAAGAGGTGACCAGGCTATGGACTAGTATGGCAGCAGTATGTGGGGTAAGGGATGGGCGAAGACGATTAATGTTTCGTAGATGAAAGTAAGCAGACCGGGTAATGCTGTCTATGTGGGCTTGAAAGGAGAGGGTGCTGTCGTGGATGACACCCAGAGTCTTGACTTGGGAGGAGGGTGAGACAGAGGAATTGCCGAGAGTAACGGACAAGCTGTTGGTTTTGGCGAGAATGATTTTTGTACCGACAAGTAAGATTTCGGTTTTATTACTATTGAGCTGAAGGCCATACATCACCAAGTCCAATGCAAAGCGTCGGACGCAGTGGTGTAAAGCACGTCGCCCCTGGACTCTAGAGCAGTGGAGATGCCTTCTCTGGAGTGATGAATCATGTTTTTCCATCTGGCAATCTGATTGACGAGTCTGGGTTTGGAGGTTGCCAGGAGAACACTACATTTCGGACTGCATTGTGCCGAGTGTGAAATTTGGTGGAGGAAGAATTATGATGTGGGGTTGTTTTTCAGGAGTTGAGCTTTGCCCCTTAGTTCCAGTGACAGAAACTTTGAATGCTCCAGGATACCAAAACATTTTGGACAATTCCATGAGATGGCACTTCAAGTTCATATGTGAGTAAAGGCAGGCGGCCAAAATACTTTTGGCAATATAGTGTATATCACAATGTATGAATATGCAATGAGGTGTCTGCTTCCAGGCATGGAATCTTCCTCTGCCTTCTCCTTCCTGGAATCCGACTTCATATCTGGTGTTGTCCTTCAGACCTCGGCGAAGAAGCCACATCAACAGTTGCGAGAATGTGGACGATAAGAGTGAATGTGCCTGTGCTTGAACCTGGACCCAGTTCCAACTGGAACTTAGTGGATATGATTAGTTGCACAACCTATTATAAGCATATATATACCAAACATTTCTTAATCACTTCATCCTTCATTATCTTAAAGGGGAACATTATCACAATTTCAGAATTGTTAAAACCATTAAAAATCAGTTCCCAATGGCTTATTTTATTTTTCCAGGTTTTTTTCAAAATTTTACCCATCACGCAATATCCCTAAAAAAAGCTTCAAAGTGCCTGATTTTAAACATCGTTATAAACACCCGTCCATTTTCCTGTGACGTCACATAGTGAAGCCAACACAAACAAACATGGCGGAAAGAACAGCAAGCTATAGCGACATTAGCTCGGATTCAGACTCGGATTTCAGCGGCTTAAGCAATTCAACAGATTACGAATGTATTGAAACGGATGGTTGTAGTGTGGAGGCAGGTAGCGAAAACGAAATTGAAGAAGAAACTGAAGCTATTGAGCCATATCAGTTTGAACCGTATGCAAGCGAAACCGACGAAAACGACACGACAGCCAGCGACACGGGAGAAAGCGAGGATGAATTCGGCGATCGCCTTCTAACCAACGATTGCTATGTGTTTGTTTGGCATTAAAGGAAACTAACAACTATGAACTAGGTTTACAGCATATGAAATACATTTGGCAACAACATGCACTTTGAGAGTGCAGACAGCCCAGTTTTCATCAATTAATATATTCTGTAGACATACCCTCATGTCAGCAGGCCAGGGAAGCTAGGGTCGATATTCTTCTCTTGATCATCTTCGGGACGGTGTGAGCAGAGACATCCAGGGGGTTTAGCTCGCTCGTCTGCGGGAACAAACTGCCGCCATTGCTTGCCGTGCTACCGAGGTCCTTTGTCCCTGAATTGCTCACACACTCCAGCAGATTCAATGGGGGTCTGGCGGCAGATTTCTTTGACTTTATCGTTGGAAATGCATCTGCTTTGAGTGTCGCAGGATATCCACACTTTCTTGCCATCTCTGTCGTAGCATAGCTTTCGTCGGTAAAGTGTGCGGAACAAACGTCCAATTTCTTGCCACTTTCGCATCTTTGGGCCACTGGTGCAACTTGAATCCGTCCCTGTTCGTGTTGTTACACCCTCCGACAACACACCAACGAGGTATGATGTCTCCAAGGTACGGAAAACAGTCGAAAAAACGGAAAATAACAGAGCTGATTTGACTCAGTGTTTGAGAAAATGGCGGATTGCTTCCCGATGCGACGTCACATTGTGACGTCATCGCTCCGAGAGCGAATATTAGAAAGGCTTTTATTTTGCCAAAATTCACCCATTTAGAGTTCGGAAATCGGTTAAAAAAATATATGGTCTTTTTTCTGCAACATCAAGGTATATATTGACGCTTACATAGGTCTGGTGATAATGTTCCCCTTTAATTATATCCCAACATAATATATCCCAACAATGCACATGATGTAATATGCTGTATTGTTAAAAGTATGGCTGCAAATAATGGTGTAAAACTTGCAAAGCCTCAACAAAAACCTGGTAGAGATCCTGACTTTCCGTCCAAGATGAGCGAATGGGAGTGTTTCATCAGTACATTTCCAGGGCAAGGGCAAAAGAGCCCTCTGTTGACATTGGCAGCAATTAAAAGACACTGGTGCATGATATGTGTAGTAAAAAAGCAGCACATTATTCAAAATAACGGGGGCTGCCTCAGGCTTTGGGACCATGAAGTTGGTTTAGGAAAGGTATGCATACTTAAAGTGCCTTTCTCACCTAGGCCTTCAGTGATGTCCTACTTAGTCTGACTTCACCTCTCAAAATATCGTAATTGATGTCACCACATGGACACGGCTGGAGATACTATACAGAAACCACTACTGGTCATTGAACACCCTCAACAGTGTACAAAACGGTCTATTTTTCGGCACATTTAACATTCAATAAACCCGCTTCAGTAATTAAAACATATCTTACGTGGTACTGTCAAAATTAAAAGATTTGTATGAAACATGACAAAATTAAGAAATAAAATATTTGAACTCACAATTTGTAGCACCCATTCGACGCCGTATAAGCCAGTGGTACCGCTTGTAGTCGGTAGTTGGTCGTAGTGACGTAGTCAGTTGATGTGTGTGAAATTTGGGGGCAAACCATTTCACCGTTGTCGGCCGACCTCGTCTCACAAGATGTAGTTTCTCTTAAGTATCCTTCTTGAAAATGGCCTTGCAGATATATATCTGCCACCTAATCAACAATTTGTTCTCCTTCTTTGTGAGTACTGAGTTTTCTGTGGCTTTCTATGGCTCGTATGGCTCTGGTGCCACGTCCTGTTTTCGCAACTTGTGATTGGATACTCACTTGCGACTCCCAAGTGAGTATCTAATCACAGCGTAAAGCCAGCTGGAAGGCCTTACTGACAACGACTCGTGATCTGATTGGCTATTGCAATTGTCTATCAACTCTATGTGTCCGTTCACTTACAGTGCACAGAAGCCCGCGTTGTTGATTCTGAAGGCCCCGGGCAGATTTGGTACAGCATGGCAACATAAGCTAGCTGAATTCTGATTGGATACAAACTCTAACCTAAAAACAACAGCACTGAAAGGAGCATAATATGACATGAAGAGAATATGAATACTTTTAGATATTCAGGGAAAGTAAATTCAAAATTAATTCCACTGCTTGAAGGGGAACTGCACTTTTTTGGGAATTTTGCCTATCATTCACAATACTTATAAAACAAGAACGTATGTTTTTTTTTTTTTTTAATGCATTCTAACGAGTAAATAAATGCTATCAAACGTCTGCTTGCAATGGAGCCTATAGGAGTTGTTCTATTCTGCCTATAAAAGCCCTTCAAAACACCCACACTGTCGTATGCTGGCATGCTATATGAAGTCTTTCCGATTCCAAAAATGCGAAGGACCTCAGGCGGCGTGCAGGTACGAAGATTTATTTACTTCAATACACAAGGCAGTGTAACATAAACTGGTGCTAGTATGATGTAAGTATATATGTAATGTAGTTACAGCCACATTTATAATAACTTTTAATATTTACGTATTTTGCTCATTTTAAACATACCACATTAATTTAAAAAACGCATCACAACATTCGCTTTTTTTTTTTCAACTACATCACTGATTACTACTGACTGCAGACTTCATGAGAGCCAAGAAACATAATATAACACCACTTACTGTACAATGTCTGCTGTCATTAGGATGCCGACTGATAGAATCTTGTTATACTCCCGTTTAGATGAAGAATGATTTATAATCCTCGCACAAAAAGGGGAGGGTCGAACCAAGCGTCTTTTTGTGTCATTCTCGCCATTGCCGAGTCTAAATTGGATGCCAAAGTTGACCAACTCGTCGGAATACGTCCTCACGCTTCAACTGTCCATGTGAGAGGCGTGATTTATGATCTAAAACAGGGGTCCCCAAACTTTTTGACTCAGGGGCCGCATTGGGTTACAAAAATTTGACCGGGGGCCGGGCTGTGTATTAGTGTTGTCCCGATACCAATATTTTGGTACCGGTAGCAAAATGTATTTCAATACTTTTCCGTACTTTTCGATACTTCACAAAAAAAAGGGGACCACAAAAAATGTCATTATTGGCTTTATTTTAACAAAAAATCTTACGGTACATTAAACATATGTTCTTATTGCAAGTTTGTCTTTAAATAAAAGGTACTTTTTAGAGGCAGTATATTACCAAAAATGATTCATTAGCATCGCGGTACTATACTGATACCGGTATACTCTACAACATTAGTATATATATATATATATATATATATATATATATATATATATATATATATATATATATATATATATATATATATATATATATATATATACATACATAGTATATATATATATATATATATATATATATATATATATATATATATATATATATATATATATATATGTATATATAAACATATATATGTAGATATATATATACACATATATATATTAGAGATGTCCGATAAATGCGTTAAAATACAAATTCGGAAATTATCGGTATCGTTTTTTTAATTATCTGTATAGTTTTTTTTGTTTTGTTTTTTTTGTTTTGTTTTTATTAAATCAACATAAAAAATACAAGATACACTAACAATTAGTGCACCAACCCAAAAAAATCTCCCTCCACCATTTACACTCATTCACACTCATCACACAATAGGGTTGTTTCTTTCTGTTATTAATATTCTGGTTCCTACATTATATATCAATATATATCAATACAGTCTGCAAGGGATACAGTCCATAAACACACATAATTGTGCGTGCTGCTGGTCCACTAATAGTACTAACCTTTAACAGTTAATTTTACAAATTTTCATTAATTACTAGTTTCTATTGTTTCTTTTATATTGTTTTACTTTGTTTTTTATTCAAGCAAATGTTTTTAATTTATTTATCTTATTTTATAATTTTTTTTTAAACGTACCTTATCTTCACCATACCTGGTTGTCCAAATTAGGCATAATAATGTGTTAATTCCACGACTGTATATATCGTTTGATATCTGTATCGGTAATTAAAGAGTTGGACAATATCGGAATATCGGATATCGGCAAAAAGCCATTATCGGACATCCCTAATGTATATATATATATATATATATATATATATATAGTAGAGATGTCCGATAATATCGGCAGTCCGATATTATCGGCCGATAACCCACACCAAATAAGAATGACAAACACATTTCGGGAGAGCATCCGCACCGTAACACAACATAAACACAACAGAACAAAGCGGTGCAATGATGTCACGTTATCGATGGGAAAATGCAATGATTTGCCTGAGCGTTTAGGAGACACCAAGAGTAACAAGCCGTCAAGCTTTTTTTGTTTTTGTTTTGTTTTTTAACTTGGGACTTCCCGCGGGTCGGATTTTGTACGCGGGCGAGCAGTATCCGGCCCGCAGGCCATAGTTTGGGAACCCCTGATCTAAAATAAACTTCCTCAAACAGGGCCGGCTTTCCCGACAGGCAAAAGAGGTGGCCGTCTGGGGCGCCATCCTTTGGAGGGGCACCAAATTACTAAAATTAAAAAAAAAAAAGTTTTAAAAAGATTTAGTAACACTAGAATTACGTAAATAAAAATGTTTATATAATGCACACACCTAATTTTTTCTTAAAAAAATAACATAAAAAATGTGCGCCTGCGCCGTGAACCTGAAATTGCAATTATATCTGATCGATAATCATTTACAATGAAAAGTGGGGCATCAAAGTTATTTGCCGCGGCCTGTAAAGCGAAGATAGGAGGAGGAGGAAATATAGGCTGAAAGCAGAGGTATGTATGTAGATTTAGCTAATTAACTTTTAGCGTTGGCATCATAACTTATCTTATAAAGGCGAACAGCAACAGGCTGTTGTTGCTGTTATTTCTATACAGGGACAGCAAGAGCAGTTTGCATAGGATAAATAATATAAACTCAATTGGGTGGAATTCTTAAGTGAACATAAAGTAAAAAAGCAACATCGGAATGATAGTTTGTCTGCGTTAACGCTTATAATAACAATATCACTGAAACTTGGTTAATATTCAAGTCACAAAATGTAAACTGAGTATTGTTTGCGGATTTTGGATGGTTATTTATTGGGTTTTACGGCCGAAATTGAAGACTTCCCATTGACTCCGTTGTTAGCAGATTTGTATTTATGTTTATTTACGAGTTTTAATGCATTAAAAAATAAAATAAAAAATAAAATACAAATCTGTCGTCACTTTCATGATGATTGTGAACAATAGACAAAATTCCAAAAACTGCACTTTTTACATTTCGTGACTTGAATATTAACCAAGTATCAGTCATATTGTTATTATAAGCGCTGACACAGACAGACTATTTATAGCGGCACTGTGATCACAAGCTTGTGTGGCTGTTTTAACATGATTAACACATATTCATCATGCCTTTCACCTGCATAGTAGAAAGATGAGCACGTATTCCGACAAGTTGGTACACTTTGACAGCCAATTTAGATCCGGAAGAAGCGAGAACGACGCGAAAAGATGCTTGGTTCCACCCCCTTTTTCTTCGCGAGGATTATGAGTTATTCTTCATCTAAACGGGAAAATAACAAGATTCTATGAATTGGCATCCTAATGACGACAGACATTGTACAGTAAGTGATGTTTCATTACGTATGTTAGGTCTCATGACGTCTGCAGTGATGTTGATGTATTTGTAGATACTACTTTGTTTTTTTTTGCTGTTTCTTTCTTTTTTTTGGGGGGGGGGGCATGGTTGGGATCTAAACAAAAAATATTTTGACACTTAGGGCAGACAACAGATATATGATGTATGTGAATATGATGTAATGGATAGAAATGTCTGATGCTGGATGTCAATAAAAAAAATAAATAAATAAACTATTAGCGTTTTTTAAATTAATGCCTCGCATATGGTTAAAGGCCTACTGAAATGCGAGTTTCTTATTTAAACGGGGATAGCAGGTCCATTCTATGTGTCATACTTGATCATTTCGCGATATTGCCATATTTTTGCTGAAAGGATTTAGTAGAGAACATCGACGATAAAGTTCGCAACTTTTGGTTGCTGATAAAAAAGCCTTGCCTGTACCGGAAGTAGCAGACGAGTAGCGTGACGTCACAGGTTGTGGAGCTCCTCACATCTGCACATTGTTTACAATCATGGCCACCAGCAGCGAGAGCGATTCGGACCGAGAAAGCGACAATTTCCCCATTAATTTGAGCGAGGATGAAAGATTTGTGGATGAGGAAAGTGAGAGTGAAGGACTAGAGGGCAGTGGGAGCGATTCAGATAGGGAAGATGCTGTGAGAGGCGGGTGGGACCTGATATTCAGCTGCTAATGACTAAAACAGTAAATAAACACAAGACATATATATACTCTATTAGCCACAACACAACCAGGCTTATATTTAATATGCCACAAATTAATCCCGCATAACAAACACCTCCCCCCTCCCGTCCATATAACCCGTCAATACAACTCAAAACACCTGCACAACACACTCAATCCCACAGCCCAAAGTATCGTTCACCTCCCCAAAGTTCATACAGCACATATATTTCCCCAAAGTCCCCAAGGTTACGTACGCGACATGCACATAGCGGCACGCACGTACGGGCAAGCAATCAAATGTTTGGAAGCCGCAGCTGCATGCGTACTCACAGTACCGCGTCTGCGCATCCAACTCAAAGTCCTCCTGGTAAGAGTCTCTGTTGTCCCAGTTCTCCACAGGCCAATGGTAAAGCTTGACTGTCATCTTCCGGGAATGTAAACAATGAAACACCGGCTGTGTTTGTGTTGCTGCAGTCGGCCGCAATTCCCCGCTTCCCTCCTACAGCTTTCTTCTTTGCTGTCTCCATTGTTCATTGAACAAATTGCAAAAGATTCACCAACACAGATGTCCAGAATACTGTGGAATTTTGCGATGAAAACAGACGACTTAATAGCTGGCCACCATGCTGTCCCAAAATGTCCTCTACAATCCGTGATATCACGCGCTGAAATCATCATACCGATATGTTTTCAGCAGGATATTTCGCGTGAAATTTAAAATTGCACTTTAGTAAGCTAACCCGGCCGTATTGGCATGTGTTGCAATGTTAAGATTTCATCATTGATATATAAACTATCAGACGGCGTGGTCGGTAGTAGTGGGTTTCAGTAGGCCTTTAAATTGAACAAATTACGTAAATATTAAATGTTATTGTAAATGTGTCTTTTACTACGTTACATATATACTTACAGTATGTATATACAACCTTAATGGAGGTGTTTGGATGTTTTTAAGGGCTTTTATGGGCAGAATAGAGCCACTCCATTGTAAGTGGACTTTTGATCACATGTATTTAATATTTAGAATGCGTAAAAAAACAACATTTGTTCTTGTATTACATAAGACCATTTGTGAATGATAGGCACAATTCCAAAGAAAGGTGCAGTTCCCCTTTATTATTGACTTGCGGCCTTCAAACTAAGCAATACGAAAAGACAAAAATATATATGTATCGTGACAATCTGTCACTTCACGTCTGGTTATGTTCCCTCAGTTTGTGTTTATTTCCCGTCAGCGCTCTTATTTTTGTTCCACTTCCTGCATGTCTCCCTGAGCGCTGGTTTCTCTCACCTGTGCCTGATTGGCAGTCTGGCGCACCTGATTGCAGTTGCCAATCAGGCTGCTATTTATGCCTGCCTCGCCTGTTTGTCAGGGCTCGAAGATTGATTATGTTAAGGACCTTTTGCTGCATGCATGACTGCTCCTCCTATTTTGAGTACAATAAAAGACTCTTACCTGCACGTCGTCCTGCTGTTTCCTGCACCTTGGGGTCATAACTACTGCAGCCATGAGATTTCATGACATGTATGTTCTGAACTAACTCTTCTTGAGATTCTAAATCAAGTCAATAAATTATTTTTTTTGCTGTTATCATTATTTTTAGTAATGTTGCGCTTACTCGATTAGTCTACACGTGTTGTGAGACTACCTTTTACGATCAATACTCGGACCAAAATTTTTCAATCTCTATATAAATGACATTTGTAAAGTTACGACTTAAAGTTAGTATTATTTGCAGATGATACAACTGCATTTTGTTCAGGAGAGAAGACACAGAAGATAATGCAAATAATAACAGAAGAAATGAACAAATTAAAAAGATGGTTTTGACAAAAACAGACTATCTTTGAACCCAGTAAGACTAAAATAATGCTATTTGGTAACAGTAGAAGAGAAAGTCATACACAAATACAAATAGAAGGAGTAGACATTGAAATTGTAAAAGAAAACTCATTTTTGGGTGTAATAATAGATGATAAAATGAATTGGAAATCTCATGTAAAAAAATATACAACATTAAGTAGCAAAAAACATGTCAATTTTGAATAGAGCAAAACATGTTCCAGACCAAAAATCACTTCTTATTCTCTACTGCTCGCTAGTGTTATCATATCTGAGTTATTGTGCAGAAATATGGGGAAACAACTAACTACAAATGTGCTCTTCATTCACTAACTGTGTTACAAAAAAAGATCAGTTAGAATAATGCATAATGTTGGATAAAGAGAACATACAAACCCTTTATTTATTAAATGTCATTTATTGAAATTCAACTATTTGGTGCATTTGCAAACAGCTAAAATGATGTACAAAGCAAACTATAACCTGCTACCCAAGAATGTACAACAGTTCTTCTCAACAAAAGAGGAGACAAATAACCTTAGAGGAAAATCTAATTTAAAATGCTTGTACAACACTTAAAACCTTTAGCATATCAGTATGTGGAATTACATTTTGGAATGGATTAAGCAAATAAATCAAGCACCAATATGATTCAGTTTAACGGATTATTCAAACTACAAGTGTTCACCAAGTACACAGAACAAGAATTATGATGGAATCTTGAACCTTTTTTCCTTTTTTTTCTTTTTAATGTATTTAATATTTGTTTGCTTACTAAAGTATATTATTTATTTGTTCACTGTTCTGTTACAGGGGACAAGGGACTTAGGATACAATTGCTACGATATGAAAAGGGGTAGGATTAAATAAGCTCTGCTTCTTCCTACTCCTTTTCGGACGTGCTGTAATGAAACAACTGGACATATGTGATGTTCGAAATGAACTGAAACTGAACTGAAAAAAAATAAATCTTCCGATTCTCCCAAATCTATCATGAAGGGAAGCGAGGCCTGCAGTAAGAGCTGGAAGGAGTTCGATAGAAACTGTAATTATTCAATCATTAAATGCTGACATGGAAAGCAGCGAGGTGGAAATAGTACCGTATTTTTCGGACTATAAGTCGCAGTTCTTTTCGTAGTTTGGCCGGGGGTGCGATTTATACTCAGGAGCGACTTATGTGTGAAATTATTAACACATTAGCGTAAAATATCAAATAATAGTATTTAGCTCATTCACGTAAGAGACTAGACGTATGAGATTTCATGGGATTTAGCGATTAGGAGTGACAGATTGTTTGGTAAACGTATAGCATGTTCTATATGTTATAGTTATTTGAATGACTCTTACCATAATATGTTACGTCAACATACCAGGCACGTTCTCAGTTGGTTATTTATGCGTCATATAACGTACACTTATTCAGCCTGTTGTTCACTATTCTTTATTTATTTTAAATTGCCTTTCAAATGTCTATTCTTGGTGTTGGGTTTTATCAAATACTTCCCCCCAAAAATGAGACTTATACTCCAGTGCGACTTATATATGTTTTTTTCCTTCTTTATTATGCATTTCCGGCCGGTGCGACTTATACTCCGGTGCGACTTATACGCCGAAAAGCACGGTAAATGCAAAATAACAGGTTTTAGAATACAACTTAGTTTCTTGTGGAATACTCTTTGCATTGCCTCCTTCACATAGATGGAATACAATAGGATTCCATATTCCAGGATATTTCACATGTCTTTACTGTGTGTATATTATTGAACAATGTTAAAGGGGAACATTATCACCAGACCTATGTAAGCGTCAATATATACCTTGATGTTGCAGAAAAAAGACCATATATTTTTTTAACCGATTTCCGAACTCTAAATGAGTGAATTTTGGCGAATTAAACGCCTTTCTAATATTCGCTCTCGGAGCGATGATGTCACAACGTGACGTCACATCGGGAAGCAATCCGCCATTTTCTCAAACACCGAGTCAAATCAGCTCTGTTATTTTCCGTTTTTCGACTGTTTTCCGTACCTTGGAGACATCATGCCTCGTCGGTGTGTTGTCGGAGGGTGTAACAACACGAACAGGGACGGATTCAAGTTGCACCAGTGGCCCAAAGATGCGAAAGTGGCAAGAAATTGGACGTTTGTTCTGCACACTTTACCGACGAAAGCTATGCTACAACAGAGATGGCAAGAATGTGTGGATATCCTGCGACACTCAAAGCAGATGCATTTCCAATGATAAAGTCAAAGAAATCAGCCGCCAGACCCCCATTGAATCTGCCGGAGTGTGTGAGCAATTCAGGGACAAAGGACCTCGGTAGCACGGCAAGCAATGGCGGCAGTTTGTTCCCGCAGACGAGCGAGCTAAACCCCCTGGATGTCTTGGCTCACACCGTCCCGAAGATGATCAAGAGAAGAATATCGACCCTAGCTTCCCTGGCCTGCTGACATGAGAGTATGTCTACAGAATATATTAATTGATGGAAATTGGGCTGTCTGCTCTCTCAAAGTGCATGTTGTTGCCAAATGTATTTCATATGCTGTAAACGTAGTTCATAGTTGTTAGTTTCCTTTAATGCCAAACAAACACATACCAATCGTTGGTTAGAAGGCGATCGCCAAATTTGGCCTCGCTTTCTCTCGTGTCGCTGGCTGTCGTGTCGTTTTCGTCGCTTTCGCTTGCATACAGTTCAAACCGATATGGCTCAATAGCTTCAGTTTCTTCTTCAATTTCGTTTTCGCTACCTGCCTCCACACTACAACCATCCGTTTCAATACATGCGTAATCTGTTGAATCGCTTAAGCCGCTGAAATCCGAGTCTGAATCCGAGCTAATGCCGCTATAGCTTGCTGTTCTTTCCGCCATGTTTGTTTGTGTTGGCGTCACTATGTGACGTCACAGGAAAATGGACGGGTGTATATAACGATGGTTAAAATCAGGCACTTTGAAGCTTTTTTTAGGGATATTGCGTGATGGGTAAAATTTTGAAAAAAACTTCGAAAAATATAATAAGCCACTGAGAACTGATTTTTAATTGTTTTAACCATTCTGAAATTGTGATACTGTTCCCCTTTAATGTTGTTTACAAGGTGTATTTATAATATGTTGTGCAAAGGAAATTTCATATTTTTAGGAAGCTCATCTTGTATTTGACATTGTTTATAGGGCTTGGCGCAATAAGTGTTCAACTTCAGCCTAAACCCTTTCTGTCTCAACATTTTGAATTTATGAATGTACAACTGTTTGTTTATGTAAAACTGTTTGTTTATTTTGTTGACCACTGACCGAAGAAATAATAAACTAACTAATAAACTAATATTGTTTATGAATTTTGCAATACAATCTGATCAAAACAACACCAAACTCCTAAGAATGGTTACTCCGACCCAAAATAGGGTCCTTATCTCGCCACACATTTTCTTTAGCCTCCACTAAGGGAATATGTCGCTCTCTACAATGCACAAAAGGCTGATTGTTTTTCCTCCACCCCCGTCCCCTATGTCTCGAGCTAGGAATAATCTCTCTTTTTTTTTTTTTTTTTTTCATATGCATACAACAGAAGGAAATTATTTGTCAGAGTGAATGTCATCTCATTTAGTAGAGCCGTAATCCTGCATGCTGATAGCATCTTTCCGACTGGTCGGAGCTTGTGCCCAGATATATTGTTCCAGCAGCTCCCTTTTTAAGATCTCAATCTGCAGAAAGCGCCTTGCCTATGGTTTTGTTTTTTTTGCACTCCTTTCCTTGTGCTGCCTTTTATTACACCGAGGGCATCAGACTAATGCAATATATTGCTGGCCTGCTGCCACATGCCAATTTATAACATGATAGCTTTGACCACGCTATGCATATCAAGTATGTCTGATTTGTTATGTCAGTTGCTTTTCAGTACCTTATGTTATTTTTCCTCTGCCTCGCTCACCACTCCAAAATGCAAATAAGTGTGTTAGAACGCAATACTTGGAAACGGCGGAGCTGATGAATTAGATGATTTCAAGAAAATACTGTAAACATAGACCACTTCAGCCCATGGGGGAGAATTAAGTGATGCCAACAGCAACTGAAGATATTACAACATAAGCATACTGAATGGCACAATTAATGTCTTCACCAGTATGAACCATGATTGTTTGCAGTTTCGACTTCTTTTCGAATGGAAAGAGTAAGAAAACAGGTTGAACTATCAGGTGTGAGGTGTGAAGACAAGATTTAAAACCCTCAGTGGAAGAAATGAATTACACTATATTGCCAAAAACATTTGGCCACCTGCCTTGACTCACATATGAACTTGAAGTGCCATCCCATTCCTAACCCATAGGGTTCAATATGATGTCGGTCCACCTTTTGCAGCTATTACAGCTTCAACTCTTCTGGGAAGGCTGTCCAAAAGCGCATTGGTGAGGTCACACACTGATATTGGTCGAGAAGGCCTGGCTCTCAGTCTCCGTTCTAATTCATCCCAAAGGGGTTCTATCGGGTTTAGGTCAGGACTCTGTGCAGGCCAGTCAAGTTAATCCACACCAGACTCTGTCATCCATGTTTTTATGGACCATGTTGGAAGAGGAAGGGGCCCGCTCCAAACTGTTCCCACAAAGTTGGGAGCATGGAATTGTCCAAAATGTTTTGGTATCCTGGAGCATTCAAAGTTCCTTTCACTGGAACTAAGGGGCCAAGCCCAACTCCTGAAAAACAACCCCACTCCATAATTCCTCCTCCACCAAATTTCACACTCGGCACAGTTCTCCTGGCAACCTCCAAACCCAGACTAGTCCATCAGGTTGCCAGATGGAAAAGCGGTGATTCATCACTCCAGAGAAGGCGTCTCCACTGCTCTAGAGTCCAGTGTCGACGTGCTTTACACCACTGCATCCGACACTTTGCATTGGACTTGGTTATGTATGGCTTATATGCAGCTGCTCAGCCTTGAAAACCCATTCCATGACGCTCTCTGCGTGCTGTACGTGGGCTAATTGGAAGGTCACATGAAGTTTGGAGCTCTGTAGCAACTGACTGTGCAGAAAGTCTTTGCACTATGCGCTACAGCATCCGCTGACCCGTCTCTGTCAGTTTACGTGGCCTACCACTTGGTGGCTGAGTTGCTGTTGTTCCCAAACTCTTCCATTTTCTTACAATATAGCAGACAGTTGACTTTGGAATATTTCACGACTGTATTTGTTGCCTCCTATGATAGTTCCACGCTGGAAATCACTGAGAACGGGCTGGTCTGCTCGTCAGAATGTCGCCAAAATAATGTTTACACAAACATCTTTACACCATGGCTTTTTATTTTCTACCTTGTAGACTCTACAGCCTGTTTAATGTTTTTAATGTAAGCATGACATTCTTTCTAATCAGACTATTAAGACAGAAACATCATGCTGAGCGGCGATGTGGTACTCGGACTCACCGCACAATTAAGTGTCTTATAAGCAAGGAAGCCAGGCTTTGTTATTTGTGTTTTCATTTGCAATCATTATTTTCAATGACAATAAAATATTGAATAAATGAATGACAAAAAAGAGGAGATCATACAAAGTATGTTTTCGTGGAGGATATTGCAAGTAGTTCAGGTAAAACCCCAAATATTTATTTGTATTTTATGAAAGCAATTAAATGGAAGCATGAATATTTTTTGGGGTGTTTTTTAACTCTAATGAATGTGAATTACTCAGGTTTTCTTGTTATCTTAATGGGCAACTTGTATTAACAGTGATTAGGGTGCGGTAATTTAAAAGGGGACTTATGATGAAATTGGTCTTTTCCGACGTATGCATGTTGTATCAAATCATAAAGTTTGTGTATTTAAGTGTGAAATTGCATACAATTTTGGATGCTTCTTTTCGCAGGGTTTTGCAGTGGCTACAAGACGACGTCGTGGTGAGCTGGATCCAACTCTCAACAAGTGGGAAAGGAGCTCCTCCCCTCTGTTTCAGGCAATGAGGAATCACAAAAAAAAGGCAGGATAAAGTATTATTTTCATATATTCTTGGCATGCACATAACACAGTGATGTAAATTCTGTCATGACTTGGTCCTGGGGTTTAGTTTTTCTAGAAGGCAACGGAAAGTTGGCTCGGGCCAGATGAGAGTACATGTTTTTATTTTAACACTATAACTAAGGAAAAAAAAGGAAGCAAACAAAATGTGCGCACAAGGGCGGAAGTACAAAACTTGACTATAAATACAAAACTTGCACAACGGCAGAAACTATGAACAAAGAAACAAAACTTGCAAACTATGGCATGAATAAAGACAACTTACTTGGACATGGCATGAAGTGCGCAGAGGTTAACAGAGTGTGACAGGGGTATGAAGAGCATAAATGCGGGATGTCGCCAGGAAGACAAACTGAAAACAATGAACTTAAATACTACAGACATGATTAATGAAAACAGGTGCGTGACTCAAAACGTGAAACAGGTGCATGACGTGACAGGTGAAAACTAATGGGTTGCTATGGTGACAAACAAGAGTGCACAATGAGTCCAAACTGAAACAGGTGAAACTAATGGGTAACTATGGAAACAAGACAAGGGAGTGAAAAGCCAGAAACTAAAGAGTCCAATAACTAAATAAAACAAAACATGACTAATACAAAACATGGTCACACAGACATGACAAATTCTATCAAAAGCAGCTATTTTATGCAGCGAGTCTGATCTATTGGCGACTGTGCAGGTACCCTTTATGTTGTGACCGGCATGTCAACGTTTTTGAAGTTTAGTTTCGACTGTGTTTGGAAAACAAATAGCAGTGATGACTTTAAGATACAGTATATAATTAGGTGTACATTTAAAAAAAACATTCAGAATAGCAATCAACAGAGCAATTGAGAAGACTCACAAAAATGACACAAAACAATCCAAAAGTAGTCAAACAAAAATAAAAATATTTTTTTAAAACGACCAACGGCGCGTCCTGAAGAGATACTCAGAGAGCTACTTGAAAATGATCTGTAAAACATAATCTATGCAACATTTTGACCAAAGAACCACCATCACATGTTATGTTGACCAGTGTTTTTCAACCTTTTTTGAGCCAAGGCACATTTTTTGTGTTGAAAAAATGCGGAGGCACACCACCAGCAGAAATCATTAAAAAATTCAACTCAGCAGCCGATATTGACAGTAAAAGGTCGTTCTGGCAAGTGTTGGATATGACTTCTAAAGCCTGAAAACAGGTCTGTGAAATGTAATCTATGCAAAGAACCACCATTACATGTTATGTAGACCAGTGTTTTTCAACCTTTTTTGAGCGAAGGCACATTTTTTGCGTTGAAAAAATGCGGAGGCACACCACCAGCAGAAATCATTAAAAAACGAAACTCAGTTGACAGTAAAAAGTCGTTGTCGCAATTGTTGGATATGACTTTAAATCATAACCAACTATGCATCACTATAGCTCTTGTCTCAAAGTAGGTGTACTGTCACCACCTGTCACATCACACCCTGACTTATTTGGACTTTTTTGCTGTTTTCCTGTGTGTAGTGTTTTACTTCTTGTCATGCACTCCTATTTTGGTGGCTTTTTCTCTTACTTTTGGTATTTTCCTGTAGCAGTTTCATGTCTTCCTTTGAGCGATATTTCTCGCAGATACTTTGTTTTAGCAATCAAGAATATTTCAGTTGTTTTAATCCTTCTTTGTGGGGGCATTGTTGATTGTCATGTCATGTACATTGTCTTTGCTCCACAGTCAGTCTTTGCTGTTGTCCAGCATCCTGTTTTTTTTTACTTTGCAGCCAGTTCAGTTTTAGTTTCATTCTGTCACGTGGGGGTCGCAGCCTGCTGCGGGGTTGCTCTTCCAACGCAAAAACGGCTCCGGACGACAGCGTAAAGGTAGGAAGTGATTTATTTCTCATAAATCATCCAATAAACTTAGCATAGGCAAAAGACAGGGAACTCAAAAACTCACGTGACAATTGCATGGAGCAAACACAACGAAGGCAGAACGAGTGACTGGCAAAGGCAACTTAAATAATGCCTCTGATTAGCGCTCGGGAAGCAGGTGAGCGGTCGAGCACTAATCAGAGACAGGTGAACACAATGAGTGACCATGACAACCAAAACAAACTCACAGGAGCACAACCAAGAACTAAGCAGTTCAAAACTAACAGAAAATAACTAAACAAACATGATCCGGACCACGGATCATGACACATTCTGCATAGCCTTCCCTAAGCTTCAATGCCTTTTCTTAGGGGCACTCACCTTTTTTTATTTTTGCTTTAAGCATTAGATATCTTTTTACCTGCACGCTGCCTTCCGCTGTTTCCCACATCTACAAAGCAATTAGCTACCGGCTGCCACCTAGTGATATGGAAGAGTATTACACGGTTACTCTGCCGAGCTCTAGACAGCACCGACACTCAACAACAACACATCATTTGCAGACTATAATTACTGGTTTGCAAAACATATTTTTAACCCATATAGGTAAAATTAGATAATCTCTCACGGCACACCGCGGCACAGTGGTTGAAAAACACTGATGTAGACCACAAGGAAGTGTTTTCCATTTAGAAAAAAATCATAATATGACTCCGTTAATGCGTCTTTTGTATGAAAAAAGACCTGATTAGACCCGCTCATCGGCAGTGCGCCTATGGTACGAAACATATGGCAAATGAAATATTTAAAACTTTGTTGCACTTCTCGTGCAGCAAAATAGCATAAAAAGATGTGGCTTCAAAATCTTCAGTTTGCACCTGCTTAAAGTAGTGCTGCAATGAGCGTCAAACACATATTTTTTTACATTGTCGGCCTTCGTTTCCTGTGGAAATGTCAGCAGCTCTCAATGAGCGTGATGGAAGCAACTGTTTCCCCTGAACAGCTGCATTGAAATACCGGCCTATTAGGTACATGGATCATCTGCAAACGCAGCTGTCGGCCGGAGAAAAGGCATCTGGACGTGCGGCAAATCAGCGGAAAACTGCTGCATGGCCAAGATTTCAGAACAAGAAAGTTCACCTGGCAGCTTCGCAAAAAGGCTGCTAACACAAGAGTGTAGTTGATGGATTGTACAGCTTTAAAACACACTGGAGAGCTTTTTTAACTGTTATCGATTCTGGTTCTGGTTCCCATTTCGAATAATGACAATTCTGAAAGATTTTTTTCTGTGCGATTGAATCCCGGCACAATCAAACGCTTTTCAATGGCATATTCCCTGACCACTTGAAATAACAGTGCAATGGTTAGTGAAATAAAGTGGGCACGGCCACTTGAAATGCATGTAAGGCGATGTATCCGACTTGAATGGATCGGAGCCTAGTAACAAAGGATGAGCTGACTATAAATAGAAGCGACGTAGTTTACGGTATGAGTGTCTAGATGGCGACTGTGCTGGTTTGCAAGGGAGCGCTCTCACCACACTGCTTGGACTCTGGATTGCTTGTCACCTTTTGGTTGCAACTATATACGTCAGCATCTTACTGTATATATTGCCATTTGGTTTGAGTGGCCATTTTCATTTGAGAAAAGGGATACACAATAAAGTTAAACTAATTAATGGTGAATATGTGTTCCCCATACTATAGTGTTATCAAATAAACTAACACAGTGTAAATGGTAAACAGGTTGTACTTGTATAGCGCTTTTCTCCCTTCTAGGTACAAACCCCGTTTCGATATGAGTTGGGAAATTGTGTTAGATGTAAATATAAACGGAATACAATGATTTGTAAATCATTTTCAACCCATATTCAGTTGAATATGCTACAAAGACAACATATTTGATGTTCAAACTGATAAACATTTTTTTTTTTTTGCAAATAATCATTAACTTTAGAATTTGATGCCAGCAACACGTGACAAAGAAGTTGGGAAAGGTGGCAATAAATACTGATAAAGTTGAGGAATGCTCATCAAACACTTATTTGGAACATCCCACAGGTGAACAGGCAAATTGGGAACAGGTGGGTGCCATGATTGGGTGTAAAAGTAGATTCCATGAAATGCTCAGTCATTCACAAACAAGGATGGGGCGAGAGTCACCACTTTGTCAACAAATGCGTGAGCAAATTAATGAACAGTTTAAGAAAAACCTTTCTCAACCAGCTATTACAAGGAATTTAGGGATTTCACCATCTACGGTCCCAATTATCATGAAAGGGTTCAGAGAATCTGGAGAAATCACTGCACGTAAGCAGCGAAGCCTGTGACCTTCGATCCCTCAGGCTGTACTGCATCAACAAGCGACATCGGTGTGTAAAGGATATCACCACATGGGCTCAGGAACACTTCAGAAACCCACTGTCAGTAACTACAGTTGGTCTCTACATCTGTAAGTGCAAGTTAAAACTCTCCTATGCAAGACAAAAATCGGGCCTGGGCCTGAGCTCATCTAAGATAGACTGATGCAAAGTGGAAAAGTGTTCTGTGGTCTGACGAGTCCACATTTCAAATTGTTTTTGGAAACTGTGTACGTCGTGTCCTCCGGACCAAAGAGGAAAAGAACCATCCGGATTGTTATAGGTGCAAAGTTGAAAACCCAGCATCTGTGATGGTATGGGGGTGTATTAGTGCCCAAGACATGGGTAACTTACACATCTGGGAAGGCACCATTAATGCTAAAAGGTACATACAGGTTTTGGAGCAACATATGTTGCCATCCAAGCAACATTACCATGGACGCCCCTGCTTATTTCAGCAAGACAATGCCAAGCCACATGTTACATCAACGTGGCTACATAATAAAAGAGTGCGGGTACTAGACTGGCCTGCCTGTAGTCCAGAACTGTCTTCCATTGAAAATGTGTGGCTCATTATGAAGCCTAAAATACCACAACGGAGACCCCTGGACTGTTGAACAACTTAAGCTGTACATCAAGCAAGAATGGGAAAAAATTCCACAAGAGAAGCTTAAAAAATGTGTCTCCTCAGTTCCCAAATGTTTACTGAGTGTTGTTAAAAGAAAAGGCCATGTAACACAGTGGTGAACATGCCCTTTCCCAACTACTTTGGCACGTATTGCAGCCATGAAATTAATTATTATTTGCAAAAAAAAATAAAAATGTATGAGTTTGAACATCAAATATCTTGTCTTTGTAGTGCATTCAATTAAATATGGGTTGAAAAGGATTTGCAAATCATTGTATTCTGTTTATATTTACATCTAACACAATTTCCCAACTCATATGGAAACGGGGTTTTTACTCTAAGCGCTTTGATACTGAAGTGTACTTCTGGTCTTGTCATCCTCGTCCGGACAGAAGGGTGACACGGCAGTGTGGCTGGATCAAAAGAGACGTCCCGTCTCCGAACCAAAAGTTGCTTTATTACAAGCGAGCGTCATTTAAACAGGTCTGCAGTACCAGGAGGAATCTTAAGTAAAAAATGGAGGATTCCTGCCTTGTAGAAGCCAAACCATCAGTTTATATATTCCTTCTCTGTCAGTCTGTGTGTGCGCTAAGTCTTAACAGCACCCCCTGACCATAAAAGTAGATGTTCGTTTGTAAGTGTCTGGAAAACAACTGCTTTAAGTCATATCTTATAGGTTGGGGTTTGAACTAGACGGGTAGTTTCCTCTCAAGGATATGGCTATTACTTTTGTTAAAGTACCAATGATCTTCACACACACACTAAGTGTGGTGAAATTATCCTCTGCATTTGACCCATCACCCTTGATCACCCCCTGGGAGGTGAGGGGAGCAGTGAGCAGCAGTGGTGGCCGCGCCCAGGAATCGTTTTAGGTGATTTAACCCCCCAATTCCAACCCTTGATACTGAGTGCCAAGCAGGGAGGTAGCGGGTCCCAACTTTATAGTCTTTGGTATGACTCGGCCGGGGTTTGAAGTCACGACCTACCGATCTCAGGGCAGACACTCTAACCACAAGGCCACTGAGCAGTGTCAGATGCTGCAGCCTTATCATATTCTTCGTTTCCACCTTGAAATACACATCTCAGAATTTTTTTTTTTCCGAAAGTCAAAGGAAAATATGAAATGCAGATAAAAACAGACAGCGTTTCTTTACCACGGCGTTTTTTGTACCGATGGCTGTGTTTTCGAGCATCACATGATTTGTCATTAAAGCATTATTTAAACTCACAGATTTTGAGTTAAAATAACACTTTCAATAATGTTATTTTTCAACTCATTAATTGTGTTAATATTTGACACTTTCTGTGTTGTTTTGACACACACAAGTGTATTTTTAACACTGAATTGTTTTATTCCTTTTCACTATTAAGTGTTAATTTTTAACACCAATTTATTTTGTTGATCGACACATGTTTATTTAACACCAAATTGTGTTATTCTTTATCACTATTATGTGTTCATTTTTAACACTAATTTATTTTGTTTAATGGCACAAAAAGTGTCTTTTTAGGGCTAAATTCTGTCATTCCATTTTCACTGTGAATGTCACAAATTGACACTACTGGTGGGAAGAAATAACAGTGTAAAAACACACTTTAATGTATCATAGAACATTAAAAGTGGTAATTGACATCAAAATAAAAGTATAAGAAGGATTTTACTAAATATGAAAATACTTCTAAGTCACCTGCAAAGCTACAGAAAGTTATGAACACCCTCATGCTGTAAATCTCTTAACCATGTGTGTGTATGGATGTTCAAATGTGTTGACAGACAAGACTTAGTGATCAAGTATCTTAGAATCTTATTTATTCAGGACTAAAAGTACTTAGAGAACCATGGAAATTCGGTACAACTGTATTGACACATTGATATTGTCAATAATGGTAAAATATAGAGATTCTCATCTCCACCATATGTACTCTGTAAGTCAAAAGGCTTGTACGTAAAAAGAAGGTCTGCTCTGATAACACTCTGCTCGTCACTTTCAAACACTTGGTAGGCATGGAAATGCTCACTAAAATGACCAACACCTATCTTGTTCACCAGGAAGAGTACAACACTGTCGGCAACAAGTATCTTTAGTATTTTGAAAAACATGGGCATTTCTTGCTCAATCTCACGGCAAACGAGTAATCCTGTCCTGTACTCTGTCCCACAGATAGTTACCCATTTAGTAGAGTAGATGTCTTGCATTAAAAACTCAACCTGCAACCGGCTATGGCAAACAGGCCACTATTGTCCTCATTTACTTTAAAGGGGAACATTATCACCAGACCTATGTAAGCGTCAATATATACCTTGATGTTGCAGAAAAAAGACCATATATTTTTTTAACCGATTTCCGAACTCTAAATGAGTGAATTTTGGCGAATTAAACGCCTTTCTAATATTCGCTCTCGGAGCGATGATGTCACAACGTGACGTCACATCGGGAAGCAATCCGCCATTTTCTCAAACACCGAGTCAAATCAGCTCTGTTATTTTCCGTTTTTCGACTGTTTTCCGTACCTTGGAGACATCATGCCTCGTCGGTGTGTTGTCGGAGGGTGTAACAACACGAACAGGGACGGATTCAAGTTGCACCAGTGGCCCAAAGATGCGAAAGTGGCAAGAAATTGGACGTTTGTTCCGCACACTTTACCGACGAAAGCTATGCTACGACAGAGATGGCAAGAATGTGTGGATATCCTGCGACACTCAAACCAGATGCATTTCCAACTATAAAGTCAAAGAAATCTGCTGCCAGACCCCCATTAAATCTGCCGGAGTGTGTGAGCAATTCAGGGACAAAGGCCCTCGGTAGCACGGCAAGCAATGGCGGCAGTTTGTTCCCGCAGACGAGCGAGCTAAACCCCCTGGATGTCTTGGCTCACACCGTCAAGAGAAGAATATCGACCCTAGCTTCCCTGGCCTGCTGACATGAGGGTATGTCTACAGAATATATTAATTGATGAAAATTGGGCTGTCTGCACTCTCAAAGTGCATGTTGTTGCCAAATGTATTTCATATGCTGTAAACCTAGTTCATAGTTGTTAGTTTCCTTTAATGCCAAACAGACACATACCAATCGTTGGTTAGAAGGCGATCGCCGAATTTGTCCTCGCTTTCTCCCGTGTCGCTGGCTGTCGTGTCGTTTTCGTCGGTTTCGCTTGCATACGGTTCAAACCGATATGGCTCAATAGCTTCAGTTTCTTCTTCAATTTCGTTTTCGCTACCTGCCTCCACACAACAACCATCCGTTTCAATACATTCGTAATCTGTTGAATTGCTTAAGCCGCTGAAATCCGAGTCTGAATCCGAGCTAATGTCCCTATAGCTTGCTGTTCTTTCTGCCATGTTTGTTTGTGTTGGCTTCACTATGTGACGTCACAGGAAAATGGACGGGTGTTTATAACGATGGTTAAAATCAGGCACTTTGAAGCTTTTTTTAGGGATATTGCGTGATGGGTAAAATTTTGAAAAAAACTTCGAAAAATATAATAAGCCACTGGGAACTGATTTTTAATGGTTTTAACCATTCTGAAATTGTGATAATGTTCCCCTTTAAATTATTTCAAGGGTCCATACTCGATATGGTTTGAATCGGTCTCCCAATGATGTGCTATGGACAGCTGATGTTTTTTTTGCAAGAGATTTTGTGATTTTGTATACGAAACAGATGACAGCACATCATCGTTATAGTTTTGCCTGCTTCATATATTTAAAAAAATAAAGAAAACTCTTCACAAACTTTGATAAATTTCATCCATTCGAGCCTCATTTGCAGTGTTTATATCTAGACCACACAGCCTCACTTCTATCCAAATGTCATAGTGGTTAAACACCTATTTCATGAAATATTTAAATATGTCTGATTGAGGTTCGTGGGTTTCTTACTATCATGTGTTATGAACTGAATTAGCATGACTCAATAGGCATTTTACCCCGGTTGCATCTCTATCAGAACTGTTTACTGCATTAGAATGCTAACGTGCACATCACTTGAACACACAAATGCAAAAAAAACTACAAAGTAAAGGAAAGTGCAATTAGTCAGGGAACCTTGGCTGCTCTGACTGTATGGGATGCTCCTATAAGAGTCTTGTAGATCATTGAAAATCCGTTCAGAAATTGCATGCAACTCATCTGGTTAGTATTAATATCGGCTTTCATGTCAGCAAATGAGTTGACTCTGAAAGACCCAATAGTGTTAAATGCATGGGCATTGGGCCTGAATGCACATGTAATCTTTCAGAACAAAGACAATTTGGTGAAAGCGTCCTTGTGTCATTGGTAACCATTACCATCATGGCCCTACAACAACACCACTCACTGCATTTCAAATGATTCCAATCCTTTGCTCAGTGGCATGAATATTCCACCTCAGTGTTCTCACCAAACTGTCTCCAGAGAGATGGCAGTCATCAGCCCTGATGTGCTCAACCGCCTTGGCTGATGCCCATTGCACTAGACTGTGCATATGCTGGCTTTGAAAGTAGATACAGTTTCAACTCGGCGATGTACCATACATATTATGGGTGTATAGGAACTGAAATTGGCAACTGGGTTTCATAGAGAGGTCACGCATGGATAGTCATGTTTGTTCAATTGTGCTTCTCCACAAAACCTACATTTTTTATGTGTTGCTTTCCCATAAATATTCAAACCCCTGCTAAGACATCCCTCTCAAACAAAATGAAAATAGCTAAAGTTGCACCAACTCATAAGACTGGAGACAAACACCAATTTACAAATTATAAATATGTTTCTTTACTTCCGCAATGTTCAAAAATCATTGAAAAACTGTTCAATAACAGATTAGAGAGTTTCACAAACAAAAACAGAATACTTGCTGAGAACCAATATGAATACAGAGCTGATATTTAAACTTTGATGGCGTTAATTGAAACAACAGAAGAAATTACCAATGCAATAGATAGTAAAAAACGTGCAACGGCAGTGTTTATGGCTCTAACTAAATCACTTGACACAATTAATCACAATATTTTAATGAAAAAATTAAAACGGTATGGCATCAGAGGGTTGGTCTTAAACTGGATTAGAAGTTACCTAACCAACAGGAAACCAGAGCCGGCCCAAGGCATAAGCGTACTAAGCGCTTGCTTAGGGCCCCGCGGCCACCAGGGGGCCCCCAAAAGCAATTAACAAAAAATTCTTATTTTTTATTTTTTTGCATGTACAGTCTGACTGATGATTTCTAAATGATCAAAGATATATTATTGTACAAAAACACCATTTTAGGTCAACAGAGTGCTGCTGCTGATCTAGGCCTAGTGCAGGGGTCGGCAACCTTTACCAGTCAAAGAGCCATTTTGACCAGTTTCACAAATTAAAGACAACAATGGGAGCCACAAAAATCTTTTGAAATTTAACATGACATAACACTGCATACAAAGTTTTTTTTGTTGCTTAATGCTATGTAATAAGTATGGGTCTCAGACACGCACCATGCGGTGATTTTTCTCGGAAACTACGAATTTCACACTGTTAGCTCGTACGTGTCGTGAAGTCTTAGCATTGAACGCCCATTACAAGTAGCGTGCCGGCCCAGCCACACGGCGTATGAGGCTTCTGATTGCTCACGTAAGAGACAGCAAGGCATACTTGCTCAACAACCACACAGGTTACACTGACGGTGGAGGTATAAAAAAAAATAAAATGTAACACTCTTACTAATAATGCGCCACACTGTGAACCCACACCAAACACGAATGACAAACACATTTCGGGAGAACATCTGCACCGTAACACAACATAAACACAACAGAACAAATACCCAGAATCCCATGCAGCCCTGACGCTTCCGGGCTACGTTATACACTCCTGCTACCACCAAACCCCGCCCCCACCCCAACCCTGCTCCCTCACACATCACCCCCCTACCAAACCCCGCTCACCTCAACCGACGCACAGGGGGGGGGGGGGGATGTGTGAGGGAGCAGAGTTGGGGTGGAGGCGGGGTTTGGTGGTAGCAGGAGTGTATAATGTAGCCCGGAAGAGTCAGGGCTGCATGGAATTCTGGGTATTTGTTCTGTTGTGTTTATATTGCGTTAAGGTGCAGATGTTCTCCCGAAATGTGTTTGTCATTCTTGTTTGGTTTTGGTTCAAAGTGTGGCGCATTATTCGTAAGAGTGTTAAAGTTGTTTTATATGGACATAGTCAGTGAAACCTGTGTGGCTGTTGACCAAGTATGCCTTGCTGTCGCTTACGTGTGCAAGCAGAAAATGCATTATACAGAAACTGGCACTCTATTTATGCAGGTTGTAGTGGGCTCTAAATGCTGTACCACCACAGTGTGCCCTTATTACCATTGTTAGGGTGGAAATGGGAGAACATTAATTCCGGGAGGTTTCTGCGAGAGGCACCCAAACCCGGAAGTCTCCCGGGAAAATCGGGAGGGTCAGCAAGTATGCAGCTGAGCCGCATCAGAGAGATCAAAGAGCCGCATGCGGCTCCGGAGCCGCGGGTTGCCGACCCCTGACATAGGTGCACTGCTGAAACAGCATGAAAACAGTGAAGATCATTGTAGCAACATGGTGAAATGGAAGGAATTTGCCTTGCGTCTTTCAAAGGGGAAAACTATTGATGAATTTAACTTCAGTAGACTGCGCTCTCTTTGTACAAAGTAAACATTAAATATGAACAATTAACTAAAAATATAAACTAGTAATTAAAGACTAATATGTACAAGACTGATGAGACAAGATGACACTTTTACTGTAAATACAAAGCTTTATCACTTGGACTGTTCAACCCCAGGCCACTCTTGTTGCTGAATGTTTTCTACATTTTAAGATTAGGAACCATATGTGGCACTCTGGACATCATTCGTTCATTCATTGGTATTATTTATGTTCTTAACTGGGCCACCCCCATATCTTTATAAATGACATGTCATTTGTAAAGACATGCCAGGCTGACAATAGGATAATGTAAACAACACTGCCAGAGCCGCAATGAGTTTATAGTAGGTGTGTGAATGATCAACAATCAATATTATTGGCAGAAATAGAGGGCCCCAAAATCAAATTTTGCTTAGGGCCCCATGGAGGCTTGGGCCGGCACTGCAGGAAACAATACGTGAAGCGAGTCGAACACACATCTACAACGCTAAATATATCCTGTGGTATACCCCAGGGATCAATACTGGGACCAAAATTGTTCAATCTTTATATAAATTACATTTGTAAAGTTCCAAAAGGTTTCAAGTTAGTATTATTCACGGATGATACAACAGCGTTTTGTTCAGGAGAGAACAGACAGAAGATAATACAAATAATAACAGAAGAAATGGCAGGTGAGGCGGGGCCTCACCTGCCATCATGGAAAGAAAAAAAATGTAAAAAAAAAAAAAAAAAATTAAATTGTTATATGTATTCAGTGATTATACTATAAAGTTATTTTCCATTTAACTTCACCGGTTTTAGATTATTTTTTATTCAAAATCGCTGAATTTTCACATTTGCCGTTCAAATAATGAGAAGAGACGGTGCGGTGATCAGCAGCCAGTTGAGGCACGTCACTCGGTTGTGCCTCAACATGGATTGTGGACTCGGCTAACTGCTGGCCTGCTGTGCAGTGAGACCGTATTGCTATATGAACTATATATTATACATTTCCATAGTTTAGTTAGCTGAGGTATATGTACAGTGTATTTTGTCAACAACTGTATGTGTGTAACGTATTTCTTGAGCTGAGCAATCATTAAAACTGCTGCGAAGACGCACTGTGTGAGGCTCACAGTAATCCCGCCTCCTGGTGCCGGTTAATGCACCCCGCCGCAGAATGCACCCCCCGACGGGAGCGCCACACCAACCAAAGCCCACACCCAAACCCTCCACGTGCAAGACCGAATCCACCCAAAAAAAGTCACTTAACAAGAAGCCAAAAAGTGCAAAAACAACAATGCTCGCGCCGGAGGAGCCGTGAACGACTGCAGGGACACAACATTAGGTACACCTGCAGACTGCAGCACGGATTTCATATTTCATTCATTCACAACTCCTCCAACACGAACACCACTGTTCCCGCACTTATAAGTAAAGGTAAGACCATAATAACGTTATTTTAATTAAATGTGCTTTTTTGTGTGCTACAGTTGGTATGTAAAGTTAAAGTTAAGTTAAAGTACCAATGATTGTCACACACACACTAGGTGTGGTGAAATTTGTCCTCTGCATTTGACCCATCCCCTTGATCACACCCTGGGAGGTGAGGGGAGCAGTGGGTAGCAGCGGCGCCGCGCCCGGGAATAATTTTTGGTGATTTAACCCCCAATTCCAACCCTTGATGCTGAGTGCCAAGCAGGGAAGAATGCTGGTATGAGCTTTTAAACACAACCCGTTAACTGCTGCCAATCAAATGGTGAATAAGATACTCTTTAGGGTTCATATGTTTGTAAATCTGACTGTGATGAAGTCAGTGCCTCACCAGCCATCAACCTCACCGCACGTCACTGCTTAAACCTCAACTAAAATAATGCTATTTGGTAACAGTAGAATGGAAAGTCAAACACAAATGCAAATAGACAGAATAGAAATTGAAAGAGTAAATCAAACCAAATTTCTAGGTATAATGATTGATGATAAAATGAACTGGAAATGTCATATAAAAAATATACAACATAAAGTAGCAAGAAACACATCAATAATGAACATAGCAAAACATGTTCTAGACCAAAAATCACTCATTCTCTCTTGCTCGCTAGTGTTACCATATCTGAGTTATTGTGCAGAAATATGGGGAAATAACTACAACAGTACACTTCATTCATTAATGGTGTTACAAAAAAGATCAGTTAGAATAATACATAATGTTGGATATAGAGAACATACAAACCCTTTATTTATTTAATCAAAAATACTGAAATTCCACGACAGTGAATTTGCAAACAGCTAAAATTATGCACAAAGCAATCTGCTACCCAATAATATACAACTATTCTTCTCAACAAATAAGAGAAATATAATCTTAGAGAAAAATTTGTTTAAAAAATGTGTACGCACGTACAACACTTAAGACCTTCTGTATATCAGTATGTGGAATTAATTTTGGAATGGATTAAGCAAAGAAATCAAACAATGTACTAATATGATCCACTTCAAGAAACTCTTCAAATTTAAAGTGTTTACAAAGTACAAAGAAGAAGAACCATGGTAAATATTCTGATTTTATTTCATCCATCTATTTATTTTCTAGATAATCTTACTTATCTCACCATATAAAATGTAATAATACTAATTATTATTTATTTATTTTTAATGTTATTACTTATGGAGTGTATTGTGAATACATTGAGAACAGGTAGCAACTGCAATGGAAAGGAAAAGGGATAGGATTAAATAAGCTCTGCTTTTTCCTACTCCTTTTCGAACATGTTGAATAGAGAAACTGGAAATGGTGATGTATCATGTTGTATGCATGCATGTTCCAAATAAACTCAACTCAACTCTTGTTTTTTGTGTTGGACTGACAAAGGCACGATTAAAATGATTGTATTATATGAGTAGCAAGTTTGTAATAACACTGTGAAATCTACAAACTAATGAAGAAAATATTCCCGTTGTACATGATTCTTGGGATAGATTACTTTTTCCCGAGTGCTCCTGTGTACACTAATGGCCCATCCATCCATTTGCCAATGCAGGAAGGGGTGGGGGTAGAGTGCACAAGGATCACCATTTCCCCTGTTCTCTCTACTTGTGTCAAGAGTTCCCTTTCCTCTTTATCCTGTGAATAATAGCACCCCGGTGGCATTGCGGGTGATAAATAAATCCTGTAGGAAACAGCAACTGGATCTCGGGTGGGGGTCCATGCAACAGGAAGAGAGATCAATGAGTCTTTTAATTGTAAGTGCGGCTAAAGCTCGCCGTCGGGTTCAGTGTCAGCTGCTGCCAGCACCAGATCTATTACACTGACTTTACTACCAGATATTACAACATACATTAAATTGTATGAGTAGCTTCTAAATGTGTTTCAGGAGGTTGGAGCCATTCGTATTTACCAGCCAGTAATATCAGCTGGAACTGGAATTTGATAAAACTAAGTTTAAATATCGGAAGAAACATACAATATATTGCCAAAAGTATTTGGCCACCCATCCAAATGATGAGAATCAGGTGTCCTAATCACTTGGCCCGGTGTATAAAATCAAGCACTTAGGCATGGAGACTGTTTCTACAAACATTTGTGAAAGAATGGGCTGCTCTCAGTGATTCCCAGCGTGGAACTGTCATAGGATGCCACCTGTGCAACAAATCCAGTCGTGAAATTCCCTCGCTCCTAAATATTCCAAAGTCAACTTTATCATAAGAAAAGTGAAGAGTTTGGGAACAACAGTAAGTCAGCCACCAAGTGGTAGGCCACGTAAACTGACAGAGAGGGGTCAGCGGATGCTGAAGCGCACAGTGCCAAGACTTTCTGCACTGTCAGTTGCTACAGAGCTCCAAACTTCATGAGACCTTCCAATTAGCCCACGTACAGTACGCAGAGAGCAGCTGCATTCAAGCCATACATCACCAAGTCCAATGCAAAGCGTCAGATGCAGTGGTGTAAAGCACGTTGCCACTGGACTCTAGAGCAGTGGAGAAGCGTACTCTGGAGTGACGAATTACGTATAGGTATTGTTGCATTTGAACAACTGTATTGTTGATAATAGAGGTAAACTATTTGATATTGTTCATTATCAATAGCGCTATTTCTATTGGTATTTGTATTGATCCAATTGTAGTGTAATAATGCTCATTGTCATTTCTGTATTATTATTTATTTCTCTAACTGCTTCTTTGCTATCACTTTTACCATTTGTACATATCCTATTTGCCGATGTTGCTCTATTGTTGTTGTTGTTATTGTTGTGTTTGCTGTTGTTGTTTTTGTCTCTCTGTCTTATCCCCCTCTTGTCCCCACAATTTCCCCCTCTGTCTTCCTTTTTTTCTCTTTCCATCCCCTCCTGCTTCGGCCCGGCTGCACCAAATGATAATATAAATACATTTAATAAAGTCAAATACAAATAAGGCAACCAGTGAAGTATCCCACACTTCTCTTTTGTAAAGTAAATCTGAACAGCCGATATGGGCATCTACATCAACTATATGATTTGTTTGAGAAGCTGGATAGGACAAAAAAAATAAAAAATAAAATAAAATAAAAAATAAAAAAAAGGATTGATGAATTATGCTTTTCCATCTGGCAATCTGATGGACCAGTCTGTGTTTGGAGGTTGCCAGGAGAACACTACATTTCCGACTGCATTGTGCCGATTGTGACATTTGGTGGAGGAGGAATTATGGTGTGGGGTTGTTTTTCAGGAATTCGGCTTGGCCCCTTAGTTCCAGTGAAAGGAACTTTGAATTCTCCAGGATACCAAAATATTTTGGACAATTCCATGGGATGGCACGTCAAGTTCATATGTGAGTAAAGGCAGGTGGCCAAAATTATTTTGGCAATATAGTGTATTTTGAGAGGATTTGGGCTAAAACAAAATTAAAGAGGAGGGCGTTTTTGCAGCATCCTCCCTCGTGACCATTAATACAGACTGTAACTGACTGAAGCAGATGGTGACCAGTAAAATCTGACAGACATGCACGGACGTCTGGCTAATGATGCAATGTAAACCCACAAATCAACACAAACAAAGGACAAGATGGCAGAGTTGCACGCTGACAGACCACACGAGGATTCAATCTGGTCCAACATTTAATGAAGACAAAAAATTCAAACACTAGCAAAAAAGCATGTCATACAAACTGTAAATTATGTTCGCCGTGTTGTTTACCTCGGTCGAGTAACAATGCATCACGATTGGAATTGCTTGCAAACCAAGCAAGTTCAACGATCAGAATGGTGTGATCACATTGCAATATGGCATTAGTTGATTCATTGTCTTTGCTTTTCTGGAGTGACTGATTAGCGAAGTTGTTAGATCATTTAGATGGTACAACACCTAATTAGTGTGTCGGCGTTTCATTGGCTTGCATGGCTGGCTGCGAAGGATGCAATGCAAATTGAGGAAGTATGTGTGCTTACATGAATTACACAATCATAAACGCCACACTTTTGTTTTTGGCTCTCATTTTTCATGAGTTCAACTCAAAGATCTAAAACTTTTACTATATACACAAAATACCTTTTTCTTTCAAATATATATATATATATATATATTTTTTTTTTTTTAATTTATTTATTTATTTTCATGAATTTATTAATCAATCAACAAAACAATACACAACAATGCTATCCAATTCCAAAACCAAACCCGTCCCAGCAACATTAAGAACAACAATAAACAGAGCAAATGAGAGCAATTGAGGACACACAAATCCAAATGTAGTGAAACAAAAATTAACATTATCGACAACAGCATCAATATTAGTAAGAATTTCAAAATAGCAGTGATTAAAAAAAACCTCATTGATATCATCATTAAAAACATTAATAAAAAATACTAAAAAATTAGAAATGAACAATAGTGTGTGACAGTGGCTTACACTTACATCACATCCCATAAGCCCGACAACACACCGCGTCCAACATTTTCCACAAAGATATAATAAGTCATATTTTGGTTCATTTATTAGTTGAAACAAATTTCTTTCAAATATTCATGCATCTGTCTAAGTCTGTGTTAGTGAGCATTTAGTCAGTTAGTGGGCAGCCTAAGGCACACCTGTGCAATAATCATGCTGTTTAATCAGCATCTTGATATGCCACACCTGTGAGGTGGAATGAATTATTTTAGCAAAAAAAAAAGTGCTCACTAACACAGATTTAGACAGAATTGTGAACAATATTTCAGAGGAATAGGTATTTTGTGTATATAGTAAAACAATGTAAATGTTTTTTTTGTCCATACACAAATGCAATCGAGGACTCCTGGCTCAGTAAAGTATGATGGAGGTGAAATAAGATACTGTCAACCAGAGTGGGATTCGAACCCAGTAACTTTCATTCCAAGTCAACAGTCTTAACCACTGGGCTATACTGGGTCTTGTGAAAAGAAGGTTTTGTTCCATACACAAATGTAATCAAGGGCATTTTGCTCAGTAAGGCACAGTGACGTGCAGTCACTAGAAGTGAATTTTCACATTTGCCGTTCTAATACTGAGAAGAGACGGTGCGGTGAACAGCAGCCAGTTGAGGCACATCACTCAGTGCCGCAACATGGATTGCGCAATGACTTGGCTAACTGCTGGCCTGCTGTGCAGTGAGACTGTATTGCTATATGAACTATATTATACATTTCCATAGTTTAGTTAGCTGAGGTATATAATGTACAATGTATTGTGTCAACAACTGTATGTGTGTAACGTATTTCTTGTGCTGAGCGATCATAAAACTGCTGCAAAAGACGCACTGGCTGAGGCTCGCCTCCTGCACCCCCACCATAGAATTGTTATATCAACTAAAGCCCACACTTAAACTTTCCACGTGCAAGATTGAATCTATTTAAAAAAAATATTTCATAAGAAGCCAAAAAGTGCAAAAACAATAATGTTGGTGTTGGAGGAGTTGTGAATGACTGCAGGGACACAACATTAGATACACCTGCAGACTGCAGGTGTACCTAATTCACAACTCCTCCAACACGAACATTATTGTTTTTGCACTTTTTGGCTTCTTATTAAATAACTTTTGTAACCTATTTTCATGGGCTTTCCTCTTTGTGATGTTAAGTTCCTGTTATGCGCTGTTATACAGTATATGCCTTGAGCGCTTATTTTGAAGGCGCTAAGAGCGGAAGTGATGTCACGTTGCGGAGGTTTTTGAAAGAAGGTAAATAAAGTGGTCCTCGTGTAAACTGGAGCCTCCGTGTTTGTTATTTTGTAGTTTCATTCAGTATAGGCGACATTTATAAACCCTTGGTTACACTTTTTTAAATAGATTCAATCTTGCACGTGGAAAGTTTAAGTGAGGGCTTTAGTTGCGGCGCATGGACTTAATTTCTAAGTAAAGGTAAGACCATAATAACGTTTTTTTAATTAAATGTGCTTTTTTGTGTGCTACAGTTTGTATGTGTAAAGTTAAAGTTAAGTTAAAGTACCAATGATTGTCACACACACACTAGGTGTAATGAAATTTGTCCTCTGCATTTGACCCATCCCCTTGATTACCCCCTGGGAGGTGAGGGGAGCAGTGGGCAGCAGCGGTGCCGCGCCTGGGAATCATTTTTGGTGATTTAACCCCCAATTCCAACCCTTGATGCTGAGTGCCAAGCAGGGAAGAATGCTGGTATGAGCTTTTAAACATAACCTGTTAACTGCTGCCAATCAAATGGTGAATAAGATACTCTTTAGGGTTCATATGTTTGTAAATCTGACTGTGATGAAGTCAGTGCCTCACCAGCCATCAACCTCACCACACGTCACTGGTAAGGTATGATGGAACAAAACACTGTCAACCAGGGTGGGATTCGAACCCCGCACCCTTCATTCCAAGTCAACAGTCTTAACCACTGAGTCATTCTGGGTCTTGTGGAGGCACAGTGTGTCAGAGAGTGAGTGAGTGTAGTTCCTCAGCGGGGTGGTAATAGTAGTAGAAAGTTCATATTTGAGGGTGTCGACCACTAAGCTCTCCTGGGCTTACAATTACAATAGGCTAATTGTAATTAGATAATAAAAAAAGACATACAAAATAATAACATTTTAGCAAAATATCCCCATCCTAGCTGTATATAATAGCTGACAATAGCTGGGGATAGGGGTGGGTAATGCTCTTTATATATATATATATGTATATATATATATATATATATATATATATATATATATATATATATATATATATATATATATATAGCTTGGGTCCCTTTTTTCAGGAACACTACAGTAATACAAAAACCGACAACATTTTAAACGAGACAACCAGAAAGCACATGAAAATCAAGAATGTGGGATTTACAATATTAACTGTGATAGATAAAACCCTGAAAATTAACAACATATGAGTGATGCTCCTCTTTTACTTGTCAATCTACCTCTTCTTTCTATGTTGAAGGTTTAAAAAAATTATTTGGAAACGTCCAGCGGGCCAGTTTGAACATTTGTGGCCTGCGAGCTGTATTTTGCCCAGGTACATACTGCCCTTTAATATACAATGTGAAGTTGTTGTACAAGTCCATTCATGTCAGCAATTAACTTCAAATGTGAAACTCATCTGTGACATTAACTAATTACATGCATCGTGAGTGAGGTATGTAAAGCTTTTATTATCATTTAAGTTTTTGAAACCACACATTTTCTGAGATTTTCAATTCAAGATTTTCAAATACTGTAAGACATAATCATCAAAATTATAACCATAAAAGGCTTGACATATCTCACTTTGCATGTAACAGGTTAATATCACATGTTACTAAATGGTAACACTAAATTGGCAACACTAAATTGGCCCTAGTGTGTGGATGTGAGTGTGAATGTTGTCTGTCTATCTGTGTTGGCCCTGCGATGAGGTGGCGACTTGTCCAGGGTGTACCCGCCTTCCGCCCGATTGTAGCTGAGATAGGCTCCAGCGCCCCCCGCGACCCCAAAAGGGAATAAGCGGTAGAAAATGGATGGATGGATGGACTAAATGGTACATTCTTGTGTAATTTCCACAGGATTTATTGAGTTAAATTCTACAAAAGAATATTTTTTTATTATATATATTTTTTTTAAATAACTTTTTTTTTTTCCTTCTCTGATACATATGTGATCTCCCTGTAGACTTTGGAAGGTCGTGTTATCTCTAAACGAAACAAAATTGATGCTAATCCAACTTATTTTTCCGCTTTCTTTCCAAATAAGAATCGATAGAACTGTTAAGGAACCAAATTGTTAAGCAGAATCAGAACCGGAAAATCTTATCAAGTCCCATCCCTATACACAAGGCATAGGTGGCAGCTGCTTTCCATTAGTATTTTGTTTGAGGCAAATATTTAAAATATTTGCTTGTGAGCGCATGCTTAGTACCGTCTTTTTCGGAGTATAAGTCGCACCGCAGTATAAGTCGCACCTGCCGAAAATGCATAATAAAAAAGGAAAAAAACATATATAAGTCGCACTGGAGCCCGGCCAAACTATGAAAAAAACTGCGACTTATAGTCCGAAAAATACGGTAGTGTTGTGTTGTCGACAGCACACTAGTCAACTTCCGTTGTTTTCACTTGTATACTGAAGTCTGTTAGAGATCACATTTTACTTGAAGTGTAAACAGTCAACTGGAAAAAATCAGATTTTGAAAAAATCTGATTTGGGCCAGTGTAAACGTAGACTATGACGCTACCACCATCATCATGACTGTAAGCGAGACACAAATATGTTGCTACTCACGTAAAACAATAATGAGCGTGTTGAATCATATCCAGTGGATAGTAAGATTGTACCACTGACTACTCTAAAGTACACCCAAGTTTACTTTCTATAGTATTGCACCTTGACAAGATATATTACAAAACCCACGTTGTGTAAAACGTAAATAAAAACAGAATACAATTATTTGCAAATCCTTTTCAACTTATATTCAATTGAATAGACTGCAAAGACAATATATTTATAGTTCGAACTGAGAAACTTTTTTTTTTTTTTGCAAATTATCATTAACTTAGAATTTAATGGCAGCAACATATTGCAAAAAAGTTGGCACAGAAGCATTTTTACCACTGTGTTACATGGCCTTTCCTTTTAACAACACTCAGTAAACGTTTGGGAACTGAGGAGACCAATTTTTGAAGCTTTTCAGGTGGAATTATTTCCCATCCTTGCTTGATGTACAGCTTAAGTTGTTCAACAGTCCGTGGTCTTCGTTGTGGTATTTTAGGCTTCATATTGCACAACACATTATCAATGGGAGACAGAACTAGACTACTGGCAGGCCAGTCTAGTACCCGCACTCTTTTACTATGAAGCCACGCTGTTGTAACACGTGGCTAGGCATTGTCTTGCTGAAATAAGCAGGGGCGTCCATGATAACGTTGCTTGGATGGCAACATATGTTGCTCCAAAACCTGTATGTACCTTTCAGCATTAATGGCGCCTTCACAGATGTGTAAGTTACCCATGCCTTGGGCACTAATACACCCCCATACCATCACAGATGCTGGCTCTTGAACTTTGCGCCCATAACAATCTGGATGGTTCTTTTCCTCTTTGTTCCAGAGGACACGTCGTCCACAGTTTCCAAAAACAATTTGAAATGTGGACTCGTCAGACCACGTAACACTTTTCCACTTTGCATCAGTTCATCTTAGATGAGCTCGGGCCCAGCGAGGCCGTTGGCTTTTCCGGGTGTTGTTGATAAATGGCTTTCGCTTTGCATAGTAGAGTTTTAACTGGAACTCACAGATGTAGCGACAAACTATAGTTACTGACAGTGGTTTTCTGAAGTGTTCCTGAGCCCATGTGGTGATATTCTTTACACACTGATGTCACTGTTTGATGCAGTACCACCTGATAGATCGAAGCTCACGGGCATTCAATGTTGGTGTTCAGCCTTGCTGCTTACATGCAGGGATTTATCCAGATTCTCTGAACTTTTTGATGATATTACGGACCGTAGATGGTGAAATCCCTAAATTCCTTACACTAGCTCGTTGAGAAATGTTCTTAAACTGTTCGACAATTTGCTCACGCATTTGTTGACAAAGTGGTGACCCTCGCCCCATCCTTGTTTGTGAATGGCTGAGCATTTCATGGAAGCTGCTTTGATACCCAAATAATGGCACAAATACAATAATAGTGTTTGATGAGCATTCCTCAACTTTCTCAGTGTTTTTTTTGCCATTTGTGCCAGCTTTTTTGAAACATGTTGCAGGCATCAAATTCCAAATGAGCTAATATTTGCAAAAAAAAATAAAAAATGTCCAATTCGAACGTTAAGTATCTTGTCTTTGCAGTCTATTCAATTGAATATAAGTTGAAAAGGATTTGCAAATCATTGTATTCTGTTTTTATTTACGATTTACAGAACCTGGCACAACTTCACTGGTTTTGGGTTTTGTACATTGAAATGTAAAGGGGTGGATTAACGTTTGTAAAATATATCTTGATGAAAAAGTACTCGTACATTTTTAATTTTGAGCAAACTTTCCTTTTGTCCTCTGCTCTACAAGTCGATGTGAGGGCGGATTGATGTTCCACCAAAGCGACCCCCTCTTTCTCCAGGTGACAAAGCAAAAGGGGACGGGTCATTGGGCAGCGCCCAGGGAGAGTGGTGGCTCACAGAGGGGAGGACAGAGCGCTATCAGCCCTCTCTGCTGTGCTCTGACGCCATTAGGCACGGCTGGGCACGTCTCACAGCGCCAAACGCACACAAGGGACGACTCTTTTCACCTGCACGAGTGGTTATGCGCGGCGTACACAGCTGGGGCGAGAGGATTTGTCTGAATTCGCTCTTGGACATCCCATCGTTCAAGGATATTATCACAACCGAGTTTTTAAAACCCCAATGATAAGTGATTCAATGTATAATTTCAGATGAAGGTTGAACAGATCCTGCAGTTATTGTCATGATTATGGCTCAGTGAAAAATTACATTTAGAAGGCAGGATACTGAAGAAGGAAAAAATGCACATTTTATGGTGTTAGCTCTTGTTTAAAGCACAGCTAAGCCTTGAAACATGCAGCAAAGTGAATTATATTTATCCAACATTTTTTTCTCTTGAGACTCAAAGCGCTTTACATAGTGAAACCCCATTACCATATTTTTCGGACTATAAGTCGCAGTTTTTTTCATAGTTTGGCCGGGGGTGCGACTTACACTCAGGAGCGACTTATGTGTGAAATTATTAACACATTACCGTAAAATATCAAATAATATTATTTAGCTCCTTCACGTAAGAGACTAGACGTATAAGATTTCATGGGATTTAGCGATTAGGAGTGACAGATTGTTTGGTAAACGTATAGCATGTTCTATATGTTATAGTTATTTGAATGACTCTTACCATAATATGTTACGTTAACATACCAGGCACGTTCTCAGTTGGTTATTCACTATTCTTTATTTATTTTAAATTGCCTTTCAAATGTCTATTCAAAAATGCGACTTATATACGGTTTTTTTCCCTTCTTTAATATGCATTTTCGGAAGGTGCGACTTATACTCCGGTGCGACTTATACTCCAAAAAATACAGTATTTACATTTCAACCAGTGTGGGTGGCATTGGCAGCAAGGGTGACGTGTCTTGCTCAAAGACACAACAGCAATGACGAGGAATGGCGGAAGCTGGAATCGAACCTGGGACCCTGAAGTTGCTGGCACGGCCACTCTACCATGTGAGCCACCCGCCCCAAAATGTAGGCCTAAAACAGGCGTGGCCACAGTTTTTCAGCAGGCGAGCTACTTTTCAAATGACAAATGACCAAGTCAAGGTGTTCTTACATATATATATATATATATATATATATATATATATATATATATATATATATATATATATATATATATATATATATATATATATATATATATATATATATATATATATATATATATATGTATGTGTGGGAAAAAAATCACAAGACTACTTCATCTCTACAGGCCTGTTTCATGAAGGGTTCCCTCAATCATCAGGAGATTTTAATAGAAGCATTCACATACCATGGTTTATATAGGGCACAGAACGGGTAAGTACAGGCAGGCGTAGGGGCGTGGTGATTGGCTCATGTGTTACCTAGGAGGTGTTTCCATCTGTGACGGCATGCTGATACAATTTCGCTGCACTTGTTGAGACAAGACATATAATCAAATTAAGACATATATATATATATATATATATATATATATATATATATATATATATATATAATCAGTGACGTGCGGTGAGGTTGATGGCTGGTGAGGCACTGACTTCATCACAGTCAGATTTACAAACATATGAACCCTAAAGAGTATCTTATTCACCATTTGATTGGCAGCAGTTAACGGGTTATGTTTAAAAGCTCATACCAGCATTCTTCCCTGCTTGGCACTCAGCATCAAGGGTTGGAATTGGGGGTTAAATCACCAAAAATTATTCCCGGGCGCGGCGCCGCTGCTGCCCACTGCTCCCCTCACCTCCCAGGGGGTGAGCAAGGGGATGGGTCAAATGCAGAGGACAAATTTCACCACACCTAGTGTGTGTGTGACAATCATTGGTACTTTAACTTAACTTTAACTTTACACATACAAACTGTAGCACACAAAAAAAGCACATTTAATAAAAACAAATGTTATTATGGTCTTACCTTTACTTATAAGTGCGGGAACAGTGGTGTTCGTGTTGGAGGAGTTGTGAATGAATGAAATATGAAATCCATGCTGCAGTCTGCAGGTGTACCTAATGTTGTGTCCCTGCAGTCGTTCACGGCTCCTCCGGCGCGAGCATTGTTGTTTTTGCACTTTTTGGCTTCTTGTTAAGTGACTTTTTTGGGTGGATTCGGTCTTGCACGTGGAGGGTTTGGGTGTGGGCTTTGGTTGGTGTGGCGCTCCCGTCGGGGGGTGCACTCTGCGGCGGAGGTGCATTAACCGGCACCAGGAGGCGGGAATACTGCGAGCCTCACACAGTGCGTCTTCGCAGCAGTTTTATGATTGCTCAGCACAAGAAATACGTTACACACATACAGTTGTTGACAAAATACACTGATCACCGCACCGTCTCTTCTCAGTATTTGAACGGCAAATGTGAAAATTCAGCGATTTTGAATAAAAATAATCTAAAACTGGTGAACTTAAATGGAAAATAACTTTATAGTATAATCACTGGATACATATAACAATTTAATTTTTTGTTTTTCTTTTTATATTTTTTTTCTTTCCATGATGGCAGGTGAGGCCCCGCCTCACCTGCCTCTAGTGACCGCACGTCACGGGTAGATTGTCACTGAAGGCATCAAAACTATGAATGAACACATGTGGAGTTATGTACTTAACAAAAAAAGGTGAAATAACCGAAAACATGTTTTGTATTGTAGTTTCCTCAAAATAGCCACCCTTTGCTCTGATTACGGCTTTGCACACTCTTGGCATTCTCTCGATGACCACTGACGGAATCCATTTTGGGTGACTACCTCTTGAAGCTCATCAAGAGAATGCCAAGAGTGTGCAAAAAAGTAATCAGAGCAAAGGGTGACTACTTTGGAGAAACTACAATATAAAACATGTTTTCAGTTTTTTCCCCTTTTTTGTTCTGTTTCTCACTTTACAAAAAAGGTGAGAAACAGGTGAACGCTGGGGGGGGGGTCTAAGCCTGAGAGGGAGTCCAGACTGAGGCCAAGGGGAAAACAACCTCATAGCCATAGCACCCAAACATGTGTGTACGAGGGAAACATCAAAAAACACAAAGAACATTGAAGACATTAAAGGCCTACTGAAACCCACTACTACCGACCACGCAGTCTGATAGTTTATATATCAATGATGAAATCTTAACATTGCAACACATGCCAATACGGCCGGGTTAGCTTACTAAAGTGCAATTTTAAATTTTGCGTGAAATATCCTGCTGAAAACGTCTCGGTATGATGACGCCTGCGCGTGACGTCATAGATTGTGGAGGACATTTTGCGGTGTATTGCGGCCGACTGCAGCAACAACACAAACACAGCCGGTGTTTCATTGTTTACATTCCCGGAAGATGGCAGTCAAGCTTTACCATTGGCCTGTGGAGAACTGGGACAACAGAGACTCTTACCAGGAGGACTTTGAGTTGGATACGCAGACGCGGTACCGTGAGTACGCATGCAGCTGCGGCTTCCAAACATTTGATCGCTTGCCCGTACTTGCGTGCCGCTATGTGCATGTCACGTACGTAACTTTGGGGACTTTGGGGAAATATATGTGTTGTATGAACTTTGGGGAGGTGAACGGTACTTTGGGCTGTGGGATTGAGTGTGTTGTGCAGGTGTTTGAGTTGTATTGGCGGGTTATATGGACGGGAGGGGGGAGGTGTTTGTTATGCGGTATTCATTTGTGACATATTAAATATAAGCCTGGTTGTGTTGTGGCTAATAGAGTATATATATGTCTTGTGTTTATTTACTGTTTTAGTCATTCCCAGCTGAATATCAGGTCCCACCCGCCTCTCACAGCATCTTCCCTATCTGAATCGCTCCCACTGCCCTCTAGTCCTTCACTCTCACTTTCCTCATCCACAAATCTTTCATCCTCGCTCAAATTAATGGGGAAATCGTCGCTTTCTCGGTCTGAATCGCTCTCGCTGCTGGTGGCCATGATTGTAAACAATGTGCAGATGTGAGGAGCTCCACAACCTGTAACGTCACGCTACTCGTCTGCTACTTCCGGTACAGGCAAGGCTTTTTTTATCAGCGACCAAATGTTGCAAACTTTATCGTCGATGTTCTCTACTAAATCCTTTCAGCAAAAATATGGCAATATCGCAAAATGATCAAGTATGACACATAGAATGGACCTGCTATCCCCGTTTAAATAAGAAAATCGCATTTCAGTAGGCCTTTAAAAGAGCAGAGCTGATGCAACCAGCTGCCACTCCAGCATTTGCCACTTCTACACAGTTGCAAAAGTAAAACAACAACAAAAAAACAACAAAAAAAACATATACACTGTGGTGGCCTCTGCGGTGTTCCACGCCATCGTCTGCTGGGGTGGGGTGAGCATGGCCAGAGACAGGAGCAGACCCAACAAAGCAACCAAGAAAGCCGACTCCACCCTCGGCCGCCCACCAACTCTCGGCCAGTGTCCAGTCATCTCCCTTTCCTGTCAGTCGTTTTTTTCCTTCTCAATAATGAGCTGTGTCAATCAAGTGACGAAAGTGTCACAATGAAGATTGACGACCGCTAATTTTTAGGACTATTGTTTTAATGCCTGGCTGGCGAACGACTCACACATCCTCCACGATGGACCAGTAGCTTGCTATCGACGTACTGGGCACACCTGGCCTTAAACAACTTAATCAATTGGAAAAAATAGACATACTTTGCCATCCTGTTGAGGTGAAGCCGTTCATACCACAATGACTCAAAAAGTTGCAATTAAGTGAGATTTGCTGCACCTCTCCCCCATGCATGCCAAAACTGTATCTCTCATGGCTCGTGGATCACCCTTTCCTCAAAGATCTGTTGAAATCCGTGTGCTCTGCTTGGCAGTGGTAACAAAAACAACTGCCAATGAATATTGTATGAACAGCTTGTGCATCCGTCTCACCTCCCCCTCCAAGATGTGGCCATTTGTTCACTGCATGTATAAAAAAACAAAACAATAAATGCACATTGAATAAACACACATCTGGTAAGGAAATGAATGCGAATAGTTTTTCCGTGTCAAAGTTTGAGGTTGATTAAAACATGCGCCGCTCCCGGCGGGTTGCATCGCAATTATTTGCAGGAATAAGGCATAAACTTCAAATATGAAATATGTCCTGATGAACAACACCGACTGCCACGGGGGACGGGCCAGATAAGAGACCATTTGTCTTCCACAAACGCACGATTCATCAAACAATGGTTTACACACATTTCTACATTTTCTCTTGAGGAATCGTTCTTACTTTTAATAAATGATAACACCCAACAAGAGCCATTCTGTGCCAATTAGTTCAACAATGGGTCAAAACACAACGTCTCTCAAAAACTTTAAAGAAGTTTCACCTCTGGGACTTTTTTTTCCTGCACACTTTTTCCCAAACCAATCCGAGACTCAGCAATATGCAATCCCCTCTAAATCGCACCTGCTAGAGCCGAGAAAGATCTACCTCTCAAAACGTGGGCGCACGGCAATGCATATTATTTCTTTTTTTCCCCCTCGCTGCACAGATGTGCCTTCCTCGCAGGTGCACAACATCTGCCTGCACCTCCATGTTCAAGGATTAACTAGGACAACTGAGGATAACTAACGATGCAAAAACCCATCTTGACTCCTCGTCCACCTGTCTAACAGGACTGATAAGATCGTATTAGAATTCACGAAAAAAAACCCACCACATTTGTGTTTCCAGTTAACAGGGGAAACTGTCAGGCTTGTCCCTGACAGTTTGGCCATGTTTTAGTTGTTCCTCTGCGTTTGTCTTTGTTTCCTGTCAGCGCTCTTATTTTGGTTATTTCCTGATTATCTCCCTGAGTGCTTTGTCCCCTCAGCTGTGGCTGATTGGCACCTGGCCACACCTGATGTCAATCAGCCAGCTGCTATTTGAACCTGCCTTCCCCTCCAGTCAGTGCTGGATTATTGTCGCTAATACTTGTTAATGTCATTCCTACTTGTCGTGTCAATATCGTTACAGCTACTACCTGTCGTGCTTCTACTTGTCCTTGTACCTGTCGTCGTAGCGGTAAGCTGTTCCTGTTTGCTAGTGATGGGTTGATGAGGTGTCATGAAGCGTTTCGACACATTGCAAAATTGTATTGATACTGTGTCGATACTGTGTCACTAAATACTGACATCTGATGGACATTAAAAATCCCTACAGGCAACCGACTCAACTGAAACTGATTTTTATGACCTAGTATATACAACAATATAAACCAAGTCATTGTATTTAATTTAGGATTATTTCATAACTTCATTTAAATAAAAAAATATTTTTTTATCTTTTTTAGATACAGTCAATAAATATTGTGAACATGTATCATAACATGAAAATCTAAGAGAACGTGTTGTGAATGAGGATGCTTGTGAACTGGGAAATTATTTTTTTTTTTTTACACATTTTTATTTAAAAAAAAACAGTTTTTCCAACGTATTCAATTTTAGACGCTTTCTCTTCTTAGTTATTATTTCTCCGGCTGTAGAAAAGACCCGCTTACAGGGCACAGAGGAGGCGTCAGTGCGACACAGTTCGCGTATCGGTCACGTGACCGATCATGAGCTGTTTTGATCACGTGACCAAAACAGCTCATGATCGGTCACGTGACTTTCTAAAAGCGGTACGCGCACCGACACAGGGTTTTGCTCTATGAGCTCGACGCATGCGCCGATGCATCGGTGTTGCCGGACCCATCACTAATGTTTGCTATTTGTAGTTTGCTTTCTCGTAGCTCTTTTGTTTTGTGTTTTCTTGTTAGCCATTAGCTGTTTCCAGTTTTTCTGTTTGCTGGTTCCTGTTTTCAGTTTTGGCTATTCCTAGTTCCTGGTTTGTGTTTTTACCTTTATTTTATAAACATTAAAGGGGAACATTATCACCAGACCTATGTAAGCGTCAATATATACCTTGATGTTGCAGAAAAAAGAACATATATTTTTTTTACCGATTTCCGAACTCTAAATGGGTGAATTTTGGCGAATTAAACGCCTTTTTATTATTCGCTCTCGGAGCGATGACGTCACAATCCGCCATTTTCTCAAACACATTACAAACACCAAGTCAAATCAGCTCTGTTATTTTCCGTTTTTTCGACTGTTTTCCGTACCTTGGAGACATCATGCCTCGTCGGTGTGTTGTCGGAGGGTGTAACAACACGAACAGGGACGGATTCAAGTTGCACCAGTGGCCCAAAGATGCGAAAGTGGCAAGAAATTGGACGTTTGTTCCGCACACTTTACCGACGAAAGCTATGCTACGACAGAGATGGCAAGAATGTGTGGATATCCTGCGACACTCAAAGCAGATGCATTTCCAACGATAAAGTCAAAGAAATCTGCGAGCGGATGAGGGTATGTCTACAGAATATATTAATTGATGAAAATTGGGCTGTCTGCACTCTCAAAGTGCATGTTGTTGCCAAATGTATTTCATATGCTGTAAACCTAGTTCATAGTTGTTAGTTTCCTTTAATGCCAAACAAACACATACCAATCGTTGGTTAGAAGGCGATCGCCGAATTTGTCCTCGCTTTCTCCCGTGTCGCTGGCTGTCATGTCGTTTTCGTCGGTTTCGCTTGCATACGGTTCAAACCGATATGGCTCAATAGCTTCAGTTTCTTCTTCAATTTCGTTTTCGCTACCTGCCTCCACACTACAACCATCCGTTGCAATACATGTGTAATCTGTTGAATCGCTTAAGCCGCTGAAATCCGAGTCTGAATCCGAGCTAATGTCGCTATTCCTTGCTGTTCTATCCGCCATGTTTGTTTGTATCAGCATCACTATTTGACGTCACAGGCAAATGGACGGGTGTATATAACGATGGTTAAAATCAGGCACTTTGAAGCTTTTTTTAGGGATATTGCGTGATGGGTAAAATTTTGAAAAAAACTTCGAAAAATAAAATGAGCCACTGGGAACTGATTTTAAATGGTTTTAACCCCTTTGAAATTGTGATAATGTTCCCCTTTAAATCATGTTTTCCTGGACAAAGCCTGCCATCTCTTTATCTTGGGGTTCGCCACCAACAACATACTGTGACAGAAACATATGAACCAGGATAAAATGGTTGAAGCACTGAAAGGAAATAAGGCCTAATTTCAGAGTGATATCAAATCCTGGCTCTGTTTCCACACTGCAAAAAGTCAGTGTTCAAAAACAAGAAAAAAAAATACAAAAATTAGGGGTATTTTACTTGAACTAAGCAAAATTATCTGCCAATAGAATAAGAAAATTTGGCTTGTCAAGACTTTCCAAAACAAGTAAAAGTAGCTAACCTCAATGAACCCAAAAAAACCTTTAAATAAGTATTTTCTCACTAATAACAAGTACACTTTTCTTTATAGAAAAAAAAATATTAGACCTTTTTTCTCAATATGTTGAAAAATATTCTTAAATTAAGTAAATGCTAGTGCCATTATCTTGACATAATTATATGCGCCCGGCATTACATTTCTTGAAACCAGCAAACGTACACTAAAAACTAATGTATTGTTCTTAATGGAAAGGCAACAAGGCAACCGCTTGTTACTCTCAAGGTCTACTAGCCGCTATATATATATATATATATATATATATATATATATATATATATATATATATATATATATATATATATATATATATATATATATATTTTTTTTTTTTTTTTTTTTTTTTTTTTTTATTGTAATTTTGAATAATGTACCTGAATGTGCAAGAACTATTTCTGTTCAAAATAGTTTGAAATTTCACATGTTAAATGTTTAAATATTAACTGTCCCTTTACTGTACTGTGCCAACTGTACTACTATATGAGTATGTATTTTCTCTTGTTTCATTGAAAATAAAACCGCAAAGTCCATCTGGCTGTCATCTGTTTCAATAATGAGACACAATTGTGTCAAAGTCATGATTTTTTTGTTCATGCTTGAAATAAGAAATGATTACTTTACTCGTGAGTGTTGATGACACAGCTTTTCATCAGTTGATATTCTAGTTTCAAGCATGTTTTACTCAATATAGGTCATACAATCTCAGCAACAAGCTGTAATATCTTACTGAGATCATTTAGGACCAAAACCCTTAAAACAAGTAAAACACTCTAACATAAAATCTGCTTAGTGAGAAGAATTATCTTATCAGACAGAAAATAAGCAAATATCACCCTTATTTGAGATAGTTAATCCTACTTATATTTCAGTTTTTGCAGTGCATCGATCAGTGTTTGTAAGACACATTGACTTCTGCATACAAATGATTACATACTGCCTGTTGAAAAGCAAAGAATGTGCTTTGCGCTACCAGTCGAACGACCACAAAGGACCGGTCCGGCCGACGATGAGAAAGTTTCAAAAGTTGTCTTTTAACTTCAACCGGGACTAATCAATAGGAGAATTCATGCAGTCAAATCTTAAAGAAGGAATAGTTGCTGCATATTGATTGTTTTATTGAAAATAAACAGCCATCCCCTGCGGCAGTCCTGACGTCCTTGGCTGGAAACTGTTTATGTTATTTAAAATTTGTATTTTTTTTTACATCGGAGCAGGTAAAAATAAGACGATCATTATTCAAAACAAAGGCACGTTGACTAAAAGGATAACACAATTAACTGACATGTTAGTTAACGAATAGCAGGTGGTCAGTAGGCTCTCTTTAGTGCCTCTGTAGAATGTGGTGAGAATGGGCGGAGGGAGCTGTGCTCTTTTCATCCGACGCAAAAAGTGCATTCGTTGCTGAGCTCTTTTTACAAGAGCTCCAGTGATTGCGGACCAGATCATATTGTCAGTTTTCTGCACCCCTAGGAACTTGGTGCTGCTTACCATCTCAACTGCTGTGCCGTTGATGAAGAGTGGAGTGTGGCTGGACCGGTGCGTCCTGAAGTTGACGATGATCTCCTTGGTCTTGTCGACCAAGGAGGTCGACAAGACCTTTGAAGGACAATGTGCAGTTACATTAAGAAGATGGCTGCACCAGATTTAGCACCATGCTAATTTCCATCCGTAGTCCTTTTATGGTGCATCTAACATCCACAAATAAATTACATAGGTTTGAAAATACACAACAATATTGAAATAATTATGGTAAATGGGTTATACTAGTATAGAGCTTTTCTACCTTCAAGGTAATCAAAGCGCTTTGACACTTTCCACATTCACCCATTCACACACTGATGGCGGGAGCTGCCATGCAAGGCCCTAACCACGACCCATCAGGAGCAAGAGTGAAGTGTCTTGCTCAAAGACACAACAGACATGACAAGGTTGGTAGAAGGTGGGGATTGAACCAATCAGATGCTTTTCCTTGTCAGATGGTTAAATCACAGTGACTAAAATGTGTGGACTTAACATGTTTCACAACAAAATATGTGTTGTCCTGGGAGAAAGTGAAGAGGACACATTTTATTTTTACTACTATAATGTCATCAGCAAGCGAGTCATCAATCATGACATCTCCACAACTACAAAACCTAAAACTAGTGAAGTTGGCACGTAAATAAAAACAGAATACAATGATTTGCAAATCCTTTTCAACTTGTGTTTAATTGAATAGACTGTAAATACAAGATATTTAATGTTCGAACTGAGAAACTTAATTGTGTTTTGCAAATAATAATGAACTTAGAATTTAATGGCAGCAACACATTGCAAAAAATTTGGCACAAGGGCATTTGTACAACTGTGTTACATGGCTATTCCTTTTAACAACACTCAGAAAATGATTGGCAACTGAGGAGACAATTTATTGGTGGAATTATTTACTATTCTTGCTTGATGTACAGCTTAAGTTGTTCAACAGTAGTACCTTTCAATCAATCAATTCAATCAATCAATTCCTTTATTGTCATTGTCATAATAACACTTAAGTCATGCATGTCAACGAGATTTTGTTTGAGCTTTGTCTAGCGGCATAGAAGTGCAGGTTGGCCATAGTCTACAGTTTAGCATTGTCAAAAAGATGGCGAATAGAGGGGCGTGGGGGTGGGAACAGTTAGATGTCTGATGGGTGTTACGCTGATGTTGCAGCAATGCAATGTCCGAGCACAATTATTGAGGTGGTGAAAAGTGAGGTAATAAGATGGTCCGGAGCAGCAAAGGGGCAGGCTGTTCATTTAGCAGTCTCACAGCCTGGGGATACAGACTGTGAGACATTCTGGTGGTCCTGGCGCAATTTATCTATTCCAGAGGGTAGCAGGTTGAAGAGGCCATGTGCTGGGTGGTATCTGTCCTTCAGGATGTTGTGTACTCGCTTTAGGCAGCAAGTTGTGTACATGGCACTCATCTCTGGAAGTATCGTCCTTGTAATTTTCTCCGCCGCTTTAACCACTCGCTGGAGGGCCTGTTGGTTCGCTTTAGTGCAGCTAGCAAACCACACTAAGAAGCCGTAAGTGAGTACACTGCTGATGGCACAGTTGTAAAAGTTTACCATTGATTTCTGCGGAATGTTTGCGCATTTTAGTTTCCTCAAAAAAAAAAGACGTTGGGCCTTTCTGACTGTAGAAGCAGTGTTAATGTCCGAGCATAGATCTTCTGTTATGTTCACCCCTAAGAATTTGAAATGCTTGACCCTTTCTACGAGATTGTTATTAATTAAAAGTGGAGGATGTTTGTTCTGCCCTTTCCTGCGGAAGTCTACAATTAGTTCTTTGGTTTTGTTAGTGTTAAGAACCAAGTTGTTGTTAGCACACCATGAAGCCAGCTGTTGGACCTCTGCATTGTATTCTGTCTCATCATTGTTACTGATGAGCCCAAGTACCGTGGTGTCGTCGGCATATTTGACAGTGAGATTGGATGTTGAAGAGGCTATGCAGTCATGTGTGAAGAGGGTGAAAAGCACAGGGCTTAGTACACAACCTTGTGGGGCACCGGTGTTGATGGCATACTTGCCAACCTTGAGACCTCTGATTTCGGGAGGTGGGAGGGGGAGGCGTAGTTGGGGGGGGGGCGCGATTGGGTGCGTAGTTAAGAGGGGGGCAGTATATTTACAGCTTGAATTCACCAAGTCAAGTATTTCATATATATATATGTATATATATATATATATATATATATATAAGAAATACTTGACTTTCAGTGAATTTTAGCTATAAATGTATATTTATTTTATTATATATATATATATATATATATATATATATATATATATATATATACATATATAAATACAATAAATACTTGAATTTCAGTGTTCATTTATGTACACATATACTTGTTGAGTTAAGGGTTGAATTGTCCATCCTTGTTCTATTCTCTGTCACTATTTTTCTAACCATGCTGAACACCCTCTCTCATGATGCATTGCTGTGTGGCACGCACAAAAGTGCTTTCATCAAATGCACTAGATAGCAGTATTGTCCTGTTTAAGAGTGTCACAACATTGCTGTTTACGGCAGACGGACTGCTTTACGGTAGACGAAAACGTGACTGCTGTTGTTGTGTGTTGTTACCGCGCTGGGAGGACGTTAATGAAACTGCCTAACAATAAACCCACATAAGAAACCAAGAACTCGCTCTCGATCATTCTACAGTTAAAACGTGATTGGGCAGGCACGCCGTTTATATTTTCGGGAGATTTTCGGGAGATAATTTGTCCCGGGAGGTTTTCGGGAGAGGCGCTGAATTTCGGGAGTCTCCCGGAAAATCCGGGAGGGTTGGCAAGTATGGTTGATGGTGAGCGTGGCAGAAATGCGCTCGTCTATTTTCACATACTGTGTGCGATTCGTTGAAAAGTCCAATATCCAGTTGCAGAGGAAGGTGTTCAGACCAAGGTTGTGAAGCTTAGATCTGAGTCTGTTTGGCCTTATTGTGTTAAATGCTGAGTTGAATTCGACAAAGAGCAGTCTTGCATAAGTGTCCTTAAGCTCAAGATGTTCCAAGAGTCTATGGATTACAATAGCGATGGTGTCTTCGGTTGATCGGTTCTCCCGGTACGCGAACTGATATGGGTCAAGTGATGGTGGCATTGCCTTTTTAATCAATTTCAATATCAGTCTCTCCATGCATTTGGCAGGTATGGAGGTGAGTGCTACAGGTCTGTAGTCGTTTAGGCATGAGATGATGGCCTGTTTGGGGATGGGAATTATTGCAGTGGTTTTAAAACAGGCAGGGACCCAGGATGTAGACAGTGACAGATTAAAAATGGAAACAAATACATCCGTCAGTTCGTCCGCGCAGTGCTTAAGCACACGGCCCAGAACGCCATCAGGTCCAGCTGCTTTCCTTGGGTTGATGTTACGCAAGGTGAGTCTTACTTCGTGCGGGCTGAGGACTGTGACCGTGTCGTCGGAGGAGAGGGGGGGCAGTACTGGGTCTGTGTTTTCTTTGTCAAAGCGGACTTAAAAATGATTCAATTCTTCAGCTAAGATGGCGCTGACTTTCACTGAGGAAGAAGTTGTTTTTTTAAAGTTTGTAATTGCTTTGACACCTTCCCACACCTGCCTAGGGTTTGAGTTATTTAAGCAATCCTGGAGTTTATTATAATGGTCCGATTTGGCAGCATTGATTCCCTTCTTTAAAGCAGTCCTGGCTGAACGGTAGGCATTTGGATCGCCTGATCTAAATGCCATGTCCCTCTCTTTGAGTAACTGTGTCACTTTGTGTGTCATCCAGGGTTTTTTATTTGGTAACACACGGATTGTTTTAAATGATGTAACAGAATCTACGCAGAAGATAATATAGTTCAGCACAGTTGAGGTGTATTCATCCAGAGACTCAGCATTAATGGTGCTTTTCACAGATGTGTAATTACACCCCCACTCTGCGCCTATAACAGTCCTGATGGTTATTTTCCTTTTTGGTCCGGAGGAAACGACGTCCACAGTTTCCAAAAACAATTTGAATTGTGGACCCCTCAAACCACAGAACACTTTTACACTTTGCATCAGTCCATCTTAGATGAGCTCGGGCCCAGCGAAGCAGGCGGTGGTTCTGGGTGTTGTTGATAAATGGCTTTTGCTTTGCATAGTATAGTTTTAACTTGCACTTACAGATGTAACTGTAGGTACTGACAGCGGTTTTCTGAAGTGTTCCTGAGCTCATGTGGTGATATTCTTTACACACTGATGTAGATTTTTGATGCAGTACCGCCTGAGGGATCCAAGGTCATGGGCATTCAATATTACGTGCAGTGATTTCCCCAGATTCTCTGAACCTTTTGATGATATTACAGACTTTAGATGGTGAAATCCCTAAATTCCTTGCAATAGCTCGTTGAGAAATGTTGTTCTTAAACTGTTCGACAATTTGCTCATGCATTTGTTCACAAAGTGGTGACCTTCACCCCATCCTTGTTTGTGAATGACTGAGCATTTCATAGAAGCTGCATTTATACCCAATCATGGCACCCACCCGTTCCCAATTAGCCTGTTCACGTGCTGGATGTTCCAAATAAGTGTTTGATTTGCATTCCTCAACTTTCTAAGTCTTTTTTGCCACTTTTGCCAGCTTTTTTGAAACATGTTGCAGGCATCAACTCCAAATTAGGGGCGGCATAGCTCAGTGGGTAGAGTGGCCGTGCCAGCAACTTGAGGGTTCCAGGTTCGATCCCCACTTCCGCCATCCTAGTCACTGCTGTCGTGTCCTTGGGCAAGACACTTTACCCACCTGCGCCCAGTGCCACCCACACTGGTTTAAATGTAACTTAGATATTGGATTTCACTATGTAAAGCGCTTTGAGTCACGAGAGAAAAAGCGCTATATCAATATAATTCACTTCACTTCAGCTAATATTTTCAAAAAATAACAAAGTTTTCCAATTCGAATGTTAAGTATCTTAAATTGAATACAGGTTGAAAAGGATTTGCAAATCATTGTATTCCGTTTTTATTTACGATTTACACAACGTGCCGACTTCACTGGTTTTGAGGTTTGTATAAGTTTAAATCTATTATTTGCTGCTTCCAGTGGCGTGCCAAAAACGGATTTCTTGCCAAAAATGTATTCGCGCCACAAAACTGCGCACTATACCGCTTTGCAAAGCTGTACTGCTGGGGCTTAGTCTGTCCAAAAATAATTACTACATTTAAGACAAACACTAAAATGTGTAGTTATTGTAACGATTTGAAATTATTCAGGCCTTCATCCTGTTTGAAAAATGACATTGTTTGCCATTTCTATCATATTAACGCGATTGTATAAAGGACTAATATTGATCCAATGTCGATGTGCTAAAGCCTCTTTCTTGTTTAGAAGCTACATATAATATTAACTGTTATTTGTTCACACACATAATAAATATTAAGTGTTTGGATGTATTCATTAAATCAATGTATTCTTGGTTGCCAAAATGTAATTAAACGTAATACACATCTCATCTGTGCATAAATTATTAGATTACCCTTAAGGGTGTTACAAAAGTATTAATAAAGTACATACTGTACTGTTTCCGTGTTTAAGTACACTTTAAAAAGCGGAAATCAACCCTTATCGACAACTTAGTGGTTGCCAAAAAGTGATTCAAAGGAATGTTTTGACAATGACACATCTCATCTGTGCACCTCCAAAGAGTATTCTAGTGATTTATGCACTGATTGGATGTGTCAATATTGAAATTCTACTCTGAGTCCTTTTTTGGCAACCAAGAATACATTGATTAAATGAATACATCCAAACACTTCATTAATATTTATTATGTGCATGAGCAAAGAATAGTTATAATTGTGTGTAGCCTTCAAACCAGAAATACATTTTAGCACATTAACATCGAACCAATAACAGTAAAACTTTATAATCTCATTAATATCGTAGAAATGACCAACTCTTTCTTTTTTCGAACAAAAAAAGGCTGTACAAATCCTTACAATAACCACGAATATAAGTGTTTGTTTTACATGTTGTAATCAGTTGTGGACGGACGAAGCCCCAGCAGCGCAGCTTTAACAAACGCTCCTGCGGCGGGAATCAATTTTTTGCAGGGGCTCTCTTGAAAAAATTTAATTCCCCTCCAAAATGTTTTTCTGCAGCAATGTAAAATATCGTTGGGTAAAAAGAGCAGTTGCTGTAGCCATTAGAAGGCAATACAAATAATTTGTTTGAAAAATAAAGGCCTGAAATTGATATAAAGAACATAATGTCATGGCTGTCTTGAGTTTCCAATAATTTCTACAACTCTTATTTTTTTGTGATAGAGTGATTGGAGCACATACATGTTGGTCACAAACAACATTCATGAAGTTTGGTTCTTTTATGAATTTATTATGGGTCTACTGAAAATGTGACCAAATCTGCTGGGTCAAAAGTATACATACAGCAATGTTAATATTTGGTTACATGTCCCTTGGCAAGTTTCACTGCAATAAGGCACTTTTGGTAGCCAACCACAAGCTTCTGGCAAGCTTCTGGTTGAATTTTTGACCACTCCTCTTGACAAAATTGGTACAGTTGAGCTAAATTTGTTGGTTTTCTGACATGGACTTGTTTCTTCAGCATTGTCCACATGTTTAAGTCAGGACGTTGGGAAGGCCATTCTGAAACCTTAATTCTTGCCTAATTTAGCCATTCCTTAACCACTTTGACGTGTGTTTGGGGTCATTGTCCTGTTGGAACTGTCCTGGGTATTGTGGCCAAACAGCTCAATTTTTGTTTCATCTGACATCACATGAACAAAGATAATACTTTCTGGAGGAAAGTTCTGTGGTCAGATTGAACAAAAATTGAGCTGTTTGGCCACAATACCCAGCAATATGTTTGGAGGAGAAAAGTTGAGGCCTTTAATCCCAGGAACACCATACCTACCGTCAAGCATGGTGGTGGTATTATTATGCTCTGTTCCCGTTTTGCTGCCAATGGAACTGGTGCAACACAGAGAGTAAATGGGACAATGAAAAATGAGGATTCCCTCCAAATTCTTCAGGACAACCTAAAATCATCAGCCCGGAGGTTGAGTCTTGGGTGCAGTTGGGTGTTCCAACAGGACAATTACCCCAAACACACGTCAAAAGTGGTAAAGGAATGGCTAAATCAGGCTAGAATTACGGTTTCAGAATAGCCTTCCCAACATCCTGACTTAAACATGTGGACAATGCTGAAGAAACAAGTCCATGTCAGAAAACCAACACATTTAGCTGAACTGCACCAATTTTATCAAGAGGAGTGGTCAAAAATTCAACCAGAAGCTTGTGGATGGCTACCAAAAGTGCCTTATTGCAGTGAAACTTGCCAAGGGACATGTAACCAAATATTAACATTGCTGTATGTATACTTTTGACCCAGCAGATTTGGTCACATTTTCAGTAGACCCATAAAAAATTCATAAAAGAACCAATCTCCATGAATGTTTTAAGTATGTGCTCCAATCACTCTATCACAAAAAAAATAAGAGTCGTAGAAATGATTGGAAACGCAAAAGAGCCATGAGATTATGTTCTTTGTATGCATGTAAACTTTTGACCACGACTGTACATGACTATTATGTGGTCTTTCTTTCTAATTTTTTTTCTTAGTGGCTTTGTCTTCCATAAGAAAAGTTTAATATGAAATTTTAAAGGCCACTCTGAGGCCCCCTTTTAGTCGCTTAGCATGTGAAGGCAGTGAATCTTGCCTGTGAAGAAACACAAAAGTGATGCTATTAGGGGGATTATGTTTAAAGATTTCACAATTTTCTTTTGTGCAAACGGGAGTTGGGGGATGTTGGCGTTTTATGTCAAAGTAATAGGATCATGTTGGGTATTATATATCATTTAAGTTCACCTTCTCGGGCATTTGTGGACATGTGGGAGTGGGCGGGGAGGTGGGGGGGCACAAGGCAGTTGTCAGGAGGCAGGTGGTGACAGTGCTTCTTCCCTTAAAGCAGAAGGTCAGGAGATCGATGGAGACAAAGTGAGTGTCCGCCTGTGACAAAGTGTCCTTGAGTGAGAAAGCCAGCTCGCTGCTGCACTAGGCCTGGAATGAATCACACCGCGTATCACGATATCAATTACCACCACGAGCTAGGTCACGCATTGAGGTTTGCTTAGTGAAGTAAAAGCCGATACATTTCTAATTTCAGTAAAACTTGATATTATATATTTATGATATATTATATGAATGTATTCATTTGAAATGATCAAGAAGCATTGGAGTGCTGGCAAAAAAGCACGACAAGAGCTGGATGGAAAATCCCTCCAGCAACTCTGCCATTCACTCATTTATCCTTATTTAAGTTACTCTGCAGAAGTTTGGGAAAATAATTATAAAACCAACATACATCCCTTAACAATCTTACAAAAAACAGGCACTTAGAATTATCCATAATGTGGGGTTCAAGGAGCACACAAATAGCTTGTTTTTAAAGTTAAAGTACCACTGATAGTCACACACACACTAGGTGTGGTGAAATTACCCTCTGCATTTGACCCATCCCCTTGTTCCACCCCCTGGGAGGTGAGGGGAGCAGTGAGCAGCAGTGGTGGCCGCGCTCCGGAATCATTTTGGTGATTTAACCCCCAATTCCAACCCTTGATGCTGAGTGGTAATGGGTCCCATTTTATAGTCTTTGGTATGACTCGGCCGGGGGTTTGAACTCACGACCAACCGATCTCAGGACGGACACTCTAACCACAAGGCCACTAAGCAGGCAAAAAAATAGGTCAAACTGTTAAAAATGTCCTGATTTAGTAGAATATTTGACAGGGCTTATCATGTTTCAAGCAAGAAGTTATCAATTGCCTGCAAATATTCAAACTTTATTTATTTATTTATTTATTTATTTATTATTGGGGACGGCGTGGCGAAGTTGGTAGAGTGGCCGTGCCAGCAATCGGAGGGTTGCTGGTTACTGGGGTTCAATCCCCACCTTCTACCATCCTAGTCATGTCCGTTGTGTCCTTGGGCAAGACACTTCACCCTTGCTCCTGATGGCTGCTGGTTAGCGCCTTGCATGGCAGCTCCCGCCATCAGTGTGTGAATGTGTGTGTGAATGGGTGAATGTGGAAATACTGTCAAAGGTAGAAAAGCGCTATACAAGTATAACCCATTTATCATTTATTATTTATTTATTCCTAGAAAGGGATGTAGGGTATAACCTCAGAGTAACGGCAAAATATAAAGGCGCTTTAGCACTTAGGAAAAGTTTTCGCGTCTCAGTCCGTGGGGTGAAAATATGGAACAGTCTGAGTGACGAACTCAAACACTGTTCAAACATTGAGCATTTTAAGAAATCGTACGAATGTAATATTGACTTATATGACTTACCTTTGATGATATACCGTATTTTTCGGAGTATAAGTAGCACCTGCCGAAAATGCAAAATAAAGAAGGACAAAAAAACATGTATAAGTCGCACTGGAGTATAAGTCGCATTTTTTGGGGAAATGTATTTGATAAAACCCAACACCAAGAATAGACATTTGAAAGGCAATTTAAAATAAATAAAGAATAGTAAACAACAGGCTGAATAAGTGTACGTTATATGAGGCATAAATAACCAACTGAGAACGTGCCTGGTATGTTAACGTAACATATTATGGTAAGAGTCATTCAAGTAACTATAACATATAGAACATGCTATACGTTTACCAAACAATCTGTCACTCCTAATCGCTAAATCCCATGAAATCTTATACGTCTAGTCTCTTACGTGAATGAGCTAAATAATATTATTTGATAATTTTACGGTAATGTGTTAATAACTTCACACATAAGTCGCTCCTGAGTATAAGTCGCACCCCCGGCCAAACTATGAAAAAAACTGTGACTTATAGTCCGAAAAATACGGTATTGAGACTTGTAAGCACGTGGTTCTGGGCCAATTGAGTTGTGTGAATCCAGGTGAATGTGATAAAATGTGGTTCAGAGGAAACTGGATATTAGTAAAAGTAACTATGTAAAAAAGGGGGGGGGATTCAAAAAGTGTATACTTCTTCCTATTACCCTTTTCAGATACACTATATTGCCAAAAGTATTTGGCCACCTGCATTGACTCACATAAGAACTTGAAGTGCCATCCCATTCCTAACCCATAGGGTTTTTGCAGCTATTACAGCTCCAACTCTTCTGGGAAGGCTGTCCACAAGGTTGCGGAGTGTGTTTATAGGAATTTTCCACCATTCTTCCAAAAGCGCATTGGTGAGGTCACACACTGATGTTGGTCGAGAAGGCCTGGCTCTCAGTCTCTGTTCTAATTCATCCCAAAGGTGTTCTATCGGGTGCAGGCCAGTCAAGTTCATCCACACCAGACTCTGTCATCCATGTCTTTATGGTCCTTGCTTTGTGCACTGGTGCACAGTCATGTTGGAAGAGGAAGGGGCCCGCTCCAAACTATTCCCACAAGGTTGGGAGCATGGAATTGTCCAAAATGTTTTGGTATCCTGGAGCATTCAAAGTTCCTTTCACTGGAACTAAGGGGCCAAGCGCAACTCCTGAAAAAACAACCCCACACCATAATTCCTTCTCCACCAAATTTCACACTCAGCACAATGCAGTCCAAAATGTACCGTTCTCCTGGCAACCTCCAAACCTAGACTAGTCCATCAGATTGCCAGATGGAAAAGCGTGATTCATCACTCCAAAGAAGATGTCTCCACTGCTCTAGAGTCCAGTGGCGACGTGCTTTACACCACTGAATCCGACGCTTTGCATTGGACTTGGTGATGTATGGCTTAGATGCAGCTGCTCGGCCATGAAAACCCATTCCATGAAGCTCTCTGCGTACTGTACGTGGGCTAATTGGAAGGTAACATGAAGTTTGGAGCTCTGTAGCAACTGACTGTGCAGAAAGTCTTTGCACTATGCGCTTCAGCATCCGCTGACCCTTCTGTCAGTTTACGTGGCCTACCACTTGGTGGCTGAGTTGCTGTTGTTCCCAAACTCTTCACTTTTCTTATAATATAGCCGACAGTTGACTTTGGAATATTTCACGACTGGATTCTTTGCACAGGTGGCATCCTATGACAGTTCCACGCTGGAAATCACTGAGCTCCTGAGAGCGGCCCATTCTTTCACCAATGTTTGTAGAAACAGTCTCCATACCTAAGTTTATACACCTGTGGCCGGGCCAAGTGATTAGGACACCTGATTCTTAATTCAATTTTCTTTTCTTTGTTGTGAAATAATAATATTGCCATTGAGCACCAAACCGTACACTGGAGATATGTATGTATATGATGTACTATATGTATGATGTAGAGCTGACTATGGACATACTCAATAAACAACTACACACCTAAAAACAACTGTATACAGAAGCTAAAAATAACGTTGAAATGTGTGTGGATTTGGATCAAAGGGTACAAATGATCATTAGGAATATAGCTGACAAAACAGAGCTAAAAACACCACGGAGAACAATGTGTTCACAGCCTTGATTTTATGGGGAACATGTTGCAGAAAATGGCACCTGAGGCCCTTGAGAAAGTCTGCCGCCCTAAAATGCTATTTTCAAATGACATATTAATATGTTATGGATCATTTGAGCTTCCTCAAATCCGTTTCTTCCCACTCGCAGCCCTGGGAGACAAAAGCAAGTCTTGCAGGCGGGGTGAACAACGGCAGCTCCTCTAATGTGGCATCCGGCGACGGCGGAATACGAGAGCGCCGTGGAAAGAGGATGTCTCGGGAGCAGTGAGATTGGAGCTCGCAGCTCATAAAAGTGTCTGTCCGTGGGGTATGTAACATTCAGGGCTTGAGGCTGAAGGGCCTTAAACTGGGTGCTGAAGAAGCGGTATTACCGGAGCTGGAGAGGATCGGCGGCATGATTCAGTGGGCCGTTGTGGGGAGAGGTGCTCGGGGGAGTGGAACAAACTATCACGTGGGAAAATTGGGAAGGTCGAGTATAAGGTTGGAGTATAAAGTGTGTTTGTGTGTAAAACACACCGCAGAAGCGTGGGGAGGGTGGTCATTTATGAGAATGGAAACAGGTTAGTAGGCACAAATCATAGATCATGCATGTTAGTGTGTGTGTGATGTGTCTGTGTGTGTGTGTGTGTGTGTGTGTGTGTGTGTGTGTGTGTGTGTGTGTGTGTGTGTGTGTGTGTGTGTGTGTGTGTGTGTGTGTGTGTGTGTGTTAGTGTTGTCCCGATACCAATATTTTGTATGTATTTCGGTACTTTTCGGTACTTTTCTAAATAAAGGGGACCACAAAAAATTGCATTATTGGCTTTATTTTAACAACAAACCTTAGGGTACATTAAACATATGTTTCTTATTGCAAGTTTGTCCTTAAATAAAATAGTGAACATACATGACAACTTGTCTTTTATTAGTAAGTAAGCAAACAAAGGCTCTTAATTTAGCTGCTGACATATGCAGTAACATATTGTGTCATTTATCATTCTATTATTTTGTCAAAATGATTAAGGACAGGTGGTAGACAAATTATTATTAATCTACTTGTTCATTTACTGTTAATATCTGCTTACTTTCTCTTTTAACATGTTCTATCTACACTTCTGTTAAAATGTAATAATCACTTATTCTTCTGTTGTTTGGATGCTTTACATTAGTTTTAGACGATACCTCAAATTTGGGCATCAATCCGATACCAAGTCGTTGCAGGACCATACATTGGTCATATTCAAAGTCCTCATGTATCCAGGGACATATTTCCTGAGTTTATAAACATAATATACATTTGAAAAAAACGAAATAAGATTCTGTGATGCCAAAAAATATCAACGTAATCATAGTAGTATTGACTAGATACCATCCTGTACTTGGTATCATTACAGTGGATGTTAGGTGTAGATCCACCAATGGCCTTTGTTTACATTTTGACGACAGTGAGCTACGGTGTGTAGTGAAGCGGAATGGCAGGCAGGTACTTTTTAGAGGCGGTATAGTACCGAATATGATTCATTAGTACCGCGGTACTATACTAACACCGGCATACCGTACAACCCTAGAAGGTGGTCATTCATGAGAATGGGAACAGGTTAGCAGGCACAAATCATATATCATGCATGTGTGTGTGTGTGTGTGTGTGTGTGTGTGTGTGTGTGTGTGTGTGTGTGTGTGTGTGTGTGTGTGTGTGTGTGTGTGCTGTGAGCAAAAAGGGAAAATGCGACTCAGTGCACTGCTGCTTACGCTGACATTTGCCTGAGGTACTGCTTCTGTGACCTTTCCATCTCGTTTTATTTTTTTATTTTTTACTTTTTACATTTTAATTAGTACTTCCCGCCACGATGAAAACACACACACTGTAGCAGATTCGTAGTCGAGGAAAGGAGCGGAATAAAAAGTGCCAATTTGATGTTCTCTCACCTCATTTAGGCGCTTTCTGTTGTTACATTTGGCTCCGACAGCCTTGCGAGTGTCTGTCTACACATCGGAGGCGCCAAAGAAAGGGAGCGAAGCATGAAAAATTCAGACAGACCGCGAAGGCGGAGGGGTTGGGGGGGGAAATGAGACGCTAAACTGAAATTTGCATCACTGTTGTGCACATCACGAGGTAGAGCGGTGAAGAGGAGTCAATGTTGGTATCTACTGTAGTATAGATGCCAAGGGCCATGATTCCCTATAGCTCCTTCTCGTGCATCTGTTAGCTCCAATCAAATATTTACAAGCTTGGCATCTTTAGCAAAGCCCACCCCTTATTTACATGATGGCATTCCCTCAAAAATCACAGTAAATACATAAAACATCCGAGCTCATTTATGATTATAGAGTGCTGTGTGATAATAAAAAGTGTATTTAGATGGTGTGGGGACTGCCATTTCATTTCATTTGGAGATGAGAACGCCAGTACAAAAATTTGGAGCCTGACGAAAAGAGGGGAGTCGAACTCTTTTTAACAGTTGCTGTAATAATCCATCCAAGTTTGGTTGCTAACGCAAGTGAAAGAAAAAAATACTATGTGGGAAGGGTGTAACCATAGCAACATGACATGAAGGTAGAACAGCGATTGTCATATTATGATTTTTAATCTGCATTTAAAATGATTTATTGTGGTCTACATAGCATGTGATGGTCAAAATGAACCACGGATTGGAAATAATACTTTTTCACGGATTGGAAATAATACTTTTTCAGACGGGGTGGGGGGGTGGTTGGGTCTTTCTAAATGCAAATTAACTCCTCCATGCCCCAGGCCCTCTGTGTGCGGACCATGTCTCGGCGTGCAATCGCTTCATTCATTCATTTTGCATGCATTTTGCTACCATCAGGGGCTGCCATTGTGATGACATCACTTCCTGTACGTGCGTTCTGTTTACATAATGTACACACAGGCACTGTTATGATCCGTTGCCGGGATCATGTTCGGTTTAGTTTTGAACTCCCTCAGTTCCTGTCTTGAGCACCCCTGGGTTTGTGTTTTTGGTTACCATGGGTGCTGATTAGTTTCACCTGCCTCTGATTAGTGTTCGGCACGCTCACCTGCTGCCGGGCACTAATCAGAGAGCTATTTAGTCCTGCCTTTTCGCCTCACTCATCCTGGTGCTTTTATTTGCTGTATGCAACTGTCACGTTGGTTCCCTGTGTTTTTTGTGCGCTAAGTCCCGTCTTAGTCTTCCTTGTGAGAGATTTATCGGCCGATAATATCGTCCTGCCCCTGTACCATTACAGGCCATTTCGAACAGCTTTGAAGGCAAGCGGCACTTATAACGAGTTTATTTCCACTATCGTAGTACCTTGTGCTGGTCAGAGCTGTCAGCCTGTCTCAGAGTTCACTTTGTGTGTTTAGAAAATCTTTAAATGTGCCCAAACTCTTACAGTTTTGATGTATAGCTTGGGATTGCTAGACAACCGCTTTGAGCTAGCGTTTTAGTTAGTTTGCTTATGGCGTGCAGCACATTCAGTTCAAGGATCTTATCAGCCAAGGGCGATTTGTTCTGCAGCCAGTCTTTAATTGTGATGAGACCGTAAAAAATGCCAGAGGGGACCTTTATTACAGCGAAGAAATAGGCACTACCTGGACACAAGCCAATGAGGGATCGCTTCACACTACTAGTTTGTGCACTCGAAAACTCCCAGAGTGTTCATCAATGCCACACATATTTCCAGAAACAAGGTAAAATTATTTTCCTTTTTTAGTTTTTGGAGCACACCAACAAGTTGTGTGTGTGTATGTGTGTGTGTTGACGGTTTGACAGTTGACAGCTTGCTAAAATATTGTTGTATTGTTTGGATTATGTTGGTTTGAATATATGTGTATATATATATATATATATATATATATATATATATATATATATATATATATATATATATATATATAGTTATGCATAAATATATACAGTACAGGCCAACGGTTTGGACACACCCTCTCATTCAATGTGTTTTCTTTATTTCCATGACTATTTACATTGTAGATTGTCACTGAAGGAATCAAAACTATGAATGAACACATGTGGAGTTATGTACTTAACATAAAAAGATGAAATGACTGAAAAAACATGTTTTATATTTTAGTTTCTTCAAAATAGCCACTCTTTGCTTTGATTACTGCTTTGCACACTCTTGGCATTCTCTCGATGAGCTTCAAGCACACCTGTGAAGTGAAAACCTTTTCAGGTGACGACCTCTTGAAGCTCATCCAGAGAATGCCAAGAGTGTGCGAAAAAGTAATCAGAGCAAAGGGTAGCTATTTTTTAGAAACTAGAATATTAAACATGTTTTCAGCTATTTCACCATTTTTTAGTTAGGTACATAACTCCACATGTGTTCTTTCATAGTTTTGATGCCTTCAGTGACTATATACAATGTAAATAGTATATAATCATGAAGATAAAGAAAACACATTGAATGAAAAGGTGTGTCCAAACTTTTGGCCTATATATATATTATATATATATATATATATATATATATATATATATATATATATGTCAGGACTTGGACTATGGCGTGGTTTGTTCTCCCGTGGTGCAAATGATTTGGACCATACGTGGCGTGAAGGGGAGTACAAGATTTAATTTAATATTATCAAAAAAACAAAAAAAAACGAAAGGTGCGCACAATGGCGGAGGTAAAAAAACTTGGCTGGTGAAAACAAAACTTGCACAAAGACAGAAACTGTGAACAATGAAACAAAAACTTACTTGGCATGGGACTGTGAACATGGCATTATGCAGAGTGACGATAAAGAGTATGTCAGGGGTATGAATGCGGATGTCGCCAGAAAGACAAACTGAAAACAATGAACTTAAATACTACAGACATGTTTAGTGAAAACAGGTGCGTGACTCAAAACGTGAAACAGGTGCGTGACGTGACAGGTGAAAACTAATGGTTGCTATGGTGACTAAACAAACAAAAGTGCACAAAAAGTCCAAAAACAAAACCGAACATGACTAAAAGAAAACATGATCACACAGACATGACAATATATATATATATGTATAAATATATATATATATATATATATATATATATATATATATATATACACATATATACACATACATATACACACACACACATACATATACACACACAATATGTAAAAAAATAAACATTATAGTTTCTTTAAGAGTGCAGTTTTTTAGTAATATAAGGACTTTTATTGAGGCTAGAACCAATTATTCATGTTTACATTGATTCTTATGGGGAACTCTGCTTCACTATACAAACTTTTTTTGAACCCATTAAGTCGCTGCCTTAACAACAGAAATAAAGTGGGATTTTGCATACTGTGACCTCTTTATAAAAAAGCAATTTTGTCATTGAGGCCTTTTGTCACCACCAATATCAGTGTCATCAGAATACAACATGGCAATACTGTATGTTGCATCAAATAACCACGATCCTATTTTGCGAAACAGACACTGCATATGTTCTAGAAGCTCCATTAGCTGCACTTTTTTCCTGCTATTTTGAGGCTTCTCTGCACCGGATGTGTAGCACTTAACATTCGACAAGTGTAGGGTTACTTTGAGAGACTTTGTGAAATTTCCCTGCACTTTTAAGGCGCGCGCTGACAGCACTTTCTCTTGAGAGTAGTGATAGTGACACCGTTCCTGCGATGGGGAGGGCGGCAAGTGGAGGGGAGAGAAAAACCCCGGAGAGGGTGGGCAGGAGCAGATTTGGGTTGAAAAGTTTTTTTTTTTGCATTTCATCTCGTCTCTGTGATGACTTCAGCATGGATTAGACTCCGTGTGTTTTTTTTTCATACTGGTGGGTTGTGACAAGAAGAACTTTTACCTCATGCTTTTGTCAGTGTCAGCCAGTGCCTCCAGATAATGATATTCTACTGTAAATGTACCTGTCAGCCTGGATAGGAAATAACCCAGTATGCACTGGGAACAAACAGCCTGAATGCAGTTTGTTGTTGCATGCTTTGTGCAAACTGCATTCTGAATGTGCTGCATGGCAATTTGACGCACAGTGTCAATCTAGCCTCCAAGGTAATGACAAAGAACGTGTAGAGAGCCCCAGAAAGGCAGGACGAGGCGAGGAAATCCCTTTTGAGTGAAAGATACAAGCGGCTGAATCATCGCCGTGATAAGTTTCCTTTGGTTCACAATATGCCGGCTACTGAAGCTTGTGTCTGTATAATGAACCTCCTGGGCTTTGCAGGAGAAATTGAGCTGCCTGAGCCATGTGCGGTAGCCCTTTTCCCATAGCCTCTGGCAAGCTAGCACGCTAATGATGCCATACTAGTTCTAAGTGTTTCGCTGAGCACACTCCTGCGTGAGCAGAACATCCAATGTACTGTGCATGTGTGTACTCATGCACTTTTGGACCTGCTCTACAGCGGTGAATTCCAAATGAGCCAAGAAGTCAGAGGTGCAGATTGTCTTCTGATCTATCAACGGGAGTAGGGTACATATTGGAATACTGCATTGTCTAAATAAGAAATGGAGATGCCTTAAAGGGGAACATTATCACAATTTCAGAAGGGTTAAAACCATTAAAAATCAGTTCCCAGTGGCTTATTATATTTTTCGAAGTTTTTTTCTAAATTTTACCCATCACGCAATATCCCTAAAAAAAGCTTCAAAGTGCCTGATTTTAAACATCGTTATTAACACCCGTCCATTTTCCTGTGACGTCACATAGTGAAGCCAACACAAACAAACATGGCGGAAAGAACAGCAAGCTATAGCGGCATTAGCTCGGATTCAGACTCGGATTTCAGCGGCTTAAGCGATTCAACAGATTACGCATGTATTGAAACGGATGGTTGTAGCGTGGAGGCAGGTAGCGAAAACGAAATTGAAGAAGAAACTGAAGCTATTGAGCCACATCGGTTTGAACCATATGCAAGCAAAACCGACGAAAACGACACGACAGCCAGCGGCACGGGAGAAAGCGAGGACGAATTCGGCGATCGCCTTCTAACCAACGATTGGTATGTGTTTGTTTGGCATTAAAGGAAACTAACAACTATGAACTAGGTTTACAGCATATGAAATACATTTGGCAACAACATGCACTTTGAGAGTGCAGACAGCCCAATTTTCATCAATTAATATATTCTGTAGACATACCCTCATGTCAGCAGGCCAGGGAAGCTAGGGTCGATATTCTTCTCTTGATCATCTTCGGGACGGTGTGGGCCAAGACATCCAGGGGGGTTTAGCTCGCTCGTCTGCGGGAACAAACTGCCGCCATTGCTTGCCGTGCTACCGAGGGCCTTTGTCCCTGAATTGCTCACACACTCCGGCAGATTCAATGGGGGTCTGGCGGCAGATTTCTTTGACTTTATCGTTGGAAATACATCTGCTTTGAGTGTCGCAGGATATCCACACATTCTTGCCATCTCTGTCGTAGCATAGCTTTCGTCGGCAAAGTGTGCGGAACAAACGTCCAATTTCTTGCCACTTTCGCATCTTTGGGCCACTGGTGCAACTTGAATCCGTCCCTGTTCGTGTTGTTACACCCTCGGACAACACACCGACGAGGCATGATGTCTCCAAGGTACGGAAATAAGTCGAAAAAACGGAAAATAACAGAGCTGATTTGACTCAGTGTTTGAGAAAATGGCGGATTGCTTCCAAATGCGACGTCACGTTGTGACGTCATCGCTCCGAGAGCGAATATTAGAAAGGCGTTTAATTCGCCAAAATTCACCCATTTAGAGTTCGGAAATCGGTTAAAAAAATATATGGTCTTTTTTCTGCAACATCAAGGTATATATTGACGCTTACATAGGTCTGGTGATAATGTTCCCCTTTAACAACAAGCATTGGTTTAAATCAGGGGTGTCAAACTCGTTTTAGATGGGGTGGCCGCATGGAGAAAAAAAAATCTACTCCCAAGTGGGCCGGACTGCTAAAATCACGGCACGATAACTTAAAAATAAAGACAACTTCAGATTGTTTTCTTTGTTTAAAAATAGAACAAGCATATTCTGAAAATGTACAAATCATAATGTTGTTGGGTTTGTTTTTTTACATTTACCTGTTGCAGTTAATAGTATCCGTACATCCATCCATCTTCTTCCGCTTATCCGAGGTCGGGCCGCGGGGGCAGCAGCCTAAGCAGGGAAGCCCAGACTACCCTCTCCCCCACTTCGTCTAGCTCTTCCCGGGGGATCCCGAGGCGTTCCCAGGCCAGCAGGGAGACATAGTCTTCCAAACGTGTCCTGGGTCTTCCCCGTGGCCTCTTACTGGTCGGATGTGCCCTAAACACCTGCCTAGGGAGGCGATCGGGTGGCATCCTGACCAGATGCCCGAACCACCTTATCTGGCTCCTCTCGATGTGGAGGAGCAGCGGCTTTACTTTGAGCTCCCCTCGGATGACAGAGCTTCTCACCCTATCTCTAAGGGAGAGCCCCGCCACCCGGCGGAGGAAACTCATTTTGGCCGCTTGTACCCGTGATCTTGTCCTTTCGGTCATAACCCAAAGTTCATGACCATAGGTGAGGCTGGGAACGCAGATCGACCAGTAAATTGAGAGCTTTGCCTTCCGGCTCAGCTCTTTCTTCACCACAACGGATCGATACAGCGTCCGCATTACTGAAGACGCCGCATCGATCCGCCTGTCGAACTCACGATCCACTCTTCCCTCACTCGTGAACAAGACTCCGAGATACTTGAACTCCTCCACTTGGGGCAGGGTCTCCTCCGCAACCCGGAGATGGCACTCCACCCTTTTCCGGGCGAGAACCATGGACTCGGACTTGGAGGTGCTGATTCTCATCCCAGTCGCTTCACACTCGGCTGCGAACCGATCCAGCAAGAGCTGAAGATCCTTAATAGTATATATACTTTATTTGTCATTATTTATATTTTCTGAATAAATTATGTTGGTTTTAATTTTCAATCTATCAAGATAAAAAAAATGTATATCAAAATCAAATGACAGTATGTTATTTATGTAGTTTGATCATTTTCCTCGACTGATGTACTAACATCATGTGGTTTATTGTGTACATATGTAACATCATCTACAAAGGTACAAAGAATTGCTATTGCGACATCCAGTGGACACATTTAGAACAGCTGTTTCTTTCATTAAAACATTATTGTTGGGGTACACTTACATGTTGCGGTTAATAGTATTCTATATTTATCTGTCGTTATTTATACTTTCTGAATCAATTATGTGATAATAGTCAGGACTTGATCAAAAATAAGACTCAGATGCAGAGTGGACAACAATCCGACAAGCTTTTATTTTGAATGTTTACGTTTCACCTCCTGAGTCAGGGCAATACAACAACGGCTATGAACTGACAACTAGGCGAAAAGTTTTGACAAAAGGTGAACAAACCGAAAATCACTCCAAAAGGAGGACACTAAAAATATCAATCTCTAACTATACTTAGCGAGGAATGCAACTATGAAATCTAAAAACAACAAAAAAACGCTCTAAAAGGAGGGAGAAACAATGGGCTGTAGAACTTCTACACTGTTTCTGGTCTAGGAAAATAGTCAACACAAATGTCACTCAAAAAGAGGAAAAGAAGGAACTATAAGAATAAACTGAACTCACCACTTCGACTTGAAAACGAAATAAACCAAAAATCACTCTGCTTAAGAGGAGAAAAGGAAACTCAAAATATCAACAAAGAAATTCAGGATCAGGATACTCAAAGCAAGACTAGACAAGGCTTGGGCATGAAGCTGGAGATGCACGAGGCAACGAGACATTCTGGCACAGAACAAATGGCGACGCGGACTATAAAACACATGGGGTTAATGGGGAACAGGTGGAAACTATCAGGGATCAGGGATGACGTCAGACTGATGAAAAGAGGAAGGGCAAGTGACCTGAAACGAGAGGAAAGTTATTTTTCAAACTAAAACATGAAATTCACAAGACAAAACCCAAGACAAGAACTCCCTCACAATAATGACAATAATGTTCATCAGTCAACTCACTGTTGTTAATTTTCAAGCTATCAAGATAAAAAAATTATATCAAAATCAAATTACAGTATTTTATTTATGTAGTTTGATCATTTCCCTCAACTGGTGGACTAACATCATGTGGCTTATTTTTTTTTACATATGTAGCATCATCTACAAAGATACAAATAATTGCTACTGCGACATCTAGTGGACACATTTAGAACAGCAGTTTCTTTCATTCAAAAATGTTGGCTAATTTTTATACTTAGCAAACTCGGGCCGTACGTTTGACACCCCTGGTTTAAATTGAAGTCATGTGTTCAAAACTCTTAACACAGTCTGCAATACAGACGTCCACTTGGACTAAAGTCTGAATCACTTGTAATTGCTTTCACACAAAACGCATTCAGAGACCACGGAATTGAAGAAATCCTTTCTCAGTTACTCGATCACCTTCTGTGAAACACACAGTTAAAAACACAATCAAACACAAAGCTGGGAAACAAAAGAGGGAATTCTGCTCCATCAGTAACATTTTAACGAAAAAAATAATTAAACATTATGTGTCTCCATGCAGGATTCAACTCGGCAAAAAAAAAAGAAAAAGAAAAAAAAAAGCGCAGCGGAAGAAATGTTATTGGGCAGTGGGCAACAGTGGGATCCTTGCAGCTTTCTCAAATTGTCATTTACATAAACCTCTCATTGGCTCGTACAACACAGAGAAGTAATTTTTTTTAGATGATCTCCATAACAGCAGGGGAAACAGGTCAAATGACAAGAAATACATTTGCTTTTGTGTGGAACAATGTGGTATTCCAACACTCTGCTGCAATGGCTGTGGGTTCACTGTACTGTGTTGCCGCCATACTCACAAAACTACTGTATTACTGTTGACCGTATTTTCCGGACTATAAGCACAATTTTTTACCCACGCTTTGATGCCTGTGGCACATAACTGCTATACTACTGATGACCGTAATTTCCGGACCATAATCTAATACGTTTTTCCCCATGCTTTGATCCCTGTGGCTTATAAAACGTTACGGCTAATTCTTGAATTTTTCTTCACAGAATGACAGAATTTTTTGTATCCAACAAATAGTTTTTATAGAACATGGACATAGACACTGAAAAAATGTGCTATTGTTTTCTTTTATTGTTTTTTTTTTTTTTTTTTTTTGCCTTATTAGTATTTGACTTTATTAAATGGATTTGTATTATTATTTGGTGCAGGAGGGGATAGAAAGAGAAAAAAAGGAAGACAGAGGGGGAAATTGCGGGGACAAGAGGGAGATAAGACAGAGAGACAACAACAACAGCAAACACAACAATAACAACAACAGAACAACATCAGCAAATGGTATATGTAAAAATATGATGGTAAAAGTGATAGCAAAGAAGCAGTTAGTAAAATAATTATTAATCATATAGAAATGACAATGAGCATTATTACACCACAAATGGAGCAATACAAATACCAATAGAAATAGCACTATTGATAATGAATAATAACAATAATTACCTTTATTATCAACAATACTATTTTTTCAAATGCAAGAATACATATACAGGTATGTGATGAAGTGTGTTATTGTTTGTGCTGTGGCGCCATCTTTCGGACGAGTTCGCTCACGGGTTGAATATGTACTTTATGTTTCGTGCCTTTAACCAGAAGTATAACTGCCCACAGTGTTTTTGCTCGAAATTATACTTCATTCATCACTCTAAGCAAGGTTTTTAAGTTTTATAATATAACTAAAGCAAATTCATGCGTACTTAACCGTCCCATGTGTGATGTCTGTAGGACTGTTTTCATGCAAATGTGTATGTGCTATCGTAATGTAATCAAGCTAGTGTCATTAACATTAGCGAATATGCTAACATGTTTACAAGGGTCTGTTAGTTTTATTAACTTACAATGACATTCTGTTTGTTTTGTTCCCGTTTTCAACGTCACCGTGGAGTTATTGAGTCTGTTTAGCTTATTGGAGAGCTTGCTTCTGCAGCTAGTGGGTCCAAGACGATAACTTCTGTTTGATCAGCCGTTTTACTGGTTGGGTGAGTGATCGTTTGGAAACAATTCAAGTATGTAAATAAGCATTTACAAAATATTTTGTACCAGTGTATATCTGGAGCTTATAGTCCGGTGCAGCTAATGTATGTAAACATATCTATTTCCTCAAAAATTTGGTGGGTGCAGCTTAAATTCCGGTGTGCTGCATAGCCTGGAAAATATGGTAATTATTGTTGCAATATATTACAATATACTTTACACTTTACAACACTCAAAGTTCAAATATTTAGTTTTATACTGAACAAAAACATAAACGCGATACCACTAATCACAAGACAGGTGTGGCAGACACCACGCCACATAAACAAACGGCAAGATGTTATAAACAAGCAATATTCATGGCAACGTTCTCAACAGTCTGCGATCGTCGCCGTCCGGCCTGCTCACTGTCCGTCTCCCTTCCCCACACTCATATGCAGTGTTGGGACTAACGCGTTACTTTGTAACGCGTTACTGTAACGCCGTTAGTTTCGGCGGTAACTAGTAATCTAACGCGTTATTTTTTTATATTCAGTAACTCAGTTACCGTTACTACATGATGCGTTACTGCGTTATTTTATGTTACTTTTGATGTAGTATCGGCTAGAAACAGAAGCGCTGCGGTGTCGTTCTTCTGAATCTTCCTCTGTCACAAGCCGGAGAGAAGAAAAGAGGCGCGCTCTGAGTGTGTGTGTGGGGAGGGGAGGGGAGGCACACACGTGATACGCGGTTTGATATAGGAAACAAAAACAAAAAAAGTTGTTGTCACGTTCAGTCCACACACAGCGTGGTCATGGCGAGCGGAGTAACGGAGGAGCTTGAACGCCCCGCGCCATTGAATCGGTGTGTTTATAGGTGCAGACTCGGTTGTGCAAAACGAGGGTTTTAAACACATGCTGAACGTGCTTGAGCCACGTTACGACATCCCGTCGCGCACCCACTTCAGCGATAAGATTGTGCCAGATCTTTATGAGCAGGAGAAGAAAAAAGTTGTGAATGAACTATCCCGAGCATCATCTGTTGTGCTCATGACAGACGAGTGGACGTCCAGGGGAACTATAGGCGCTCACTTCATCACAGCAGACTGGGAGATGAGAAGACACGCCCCCTCTACGAGAGTTACCTTGCGCAGGTACTGACACAAGCAGTTGAGGAATGGAAGATAAAGATATCCCAGTCACACGTGATAATGCCAAAAATCAAATAATTACAGAGAATGAGGCAGGACTGGGACCACAGATGGGTGCTTTGCACATGTAGTGAATTTGGCATCACAGAAGGGAATCTCAGTCAATAGGATGGAGTGCCTCCTTGGGAGGATCAGGAAGGAGGTTTCCTACTTCCACCCAAGCACAACAGCTGCTCATGTGCTTAAGACAAAGCAAGAAATGCTAAAGCTGCCTAATCATAAGCTCATACATGATGTCCCAACGAGGTGGAACTCCACTTATGGTATGTTGGAGCAGCAGGCAGCTATATACTCTGCATTGACCCACAACACCCTGAAGACAAATGTCACCCTGTCTGATGATGATGTGAGAGTGGCAGATGAGGTCCTCCAGGTGCTTAAACTCCTCAAAAGTGTTACATCTCTACTGAGCACTAAAACTTCACCATCTGTGTCAATGATCCTGCCACTGAAAACAAGGATTCTACAATCCATGGCTCCAAGTGTGGAAGACAGCAGCTTCACTCCAAATGTCAGGCTTAATGTGCCTTCTTATGTTGCACTTTAACTTGTTTTTTATTCATGGTCATTGGTCCAAGTTTAAAGAAAGGAGGAATGCCTTTTTATGTTGCACTGTTTTTCATTAATTATGTTAAAAGGGAAATAAAAATGCATGTCAAGTTGATCAACAGATTGTATTATTCTCCAGTGCAATAACAGTACTGAAATGAAGGCTAAAAGGGCATTAATGGGAGCTTTTAAAAAAAAGAAGAAAAAAAGAAGTAACTAAATAGTTACTTTTCACAGTAACGCATTACTTTTTGGTGTAAGTAACTGAGTTAGTAACTGAGTTACTTTTGAAATAAAGTAACTAGTAACTGTAACTAGTTACTGGTTTTCAGTAACTAACCCAACACTGCTCATATGTTAGGTTGTGTTGGTCTTTAATCAATCAATCAATCAATGTTTATTTATATAGCCCTAAATCACAAGTGTCTCAAAGGGCTGCACAAGCCACAACAACATCCACGGTACAGAGCCCACATAAGGGCAAGGAAAAACTCACAACCCCAATGGGACGTCGATGTGAATGACTATGAGAAACCTTGGAGAGGACCGCATATGTGGGTGAACCCCCCCCCCCCCCCCCCCCCTCTCTCTCTAGGGGAGAACGGGTGCAATGGACGTCGAGTGGGTCTGACATAATATTGTGAAAGTCCAGTCCATAGTGGATCAAACATAATAGTGAGAGCCCAGTCCATAGTGGGGCCAGCGCAGAGATGTCCCCAACCGATGCACAGGCGAGTGGTCTTGAACCCCAGGGTGCAGAGATGGCAGGCGTAGTGCAAATAAACATGACTTTAATGTCAAAAGGAAAGAGTGCAACTGGGAACATGCAATTGAAACAAGAAAGTTAAAGTTAAAGTACCACTGATGGTAACGCACACACTATGTGTGGTGAAATTCCACCCCCTGGGAGGTGAGGGGAGCAGTGAGCGGCAGCGGTGGCCGCGCTCGGGAATCATTTTGGTGATTAAACCCCCAATTCCAACCCTTGATGCTGAGTGCCAAGCAGGGAGGTAATGGGTCCCATTTTCATAGTCTTTGGTATGACTCGGCCGGGGTTTGAACTCACGACCTACCGATGTCAGGGCGGACGCTCTAACCACAAGGCCACTGAGCAGGAAACAATGATCGAGCCCTGTGTGCAGGGCAGGCTGGTTTATAAAGAAGTCTGATTGGCAAACAGGAACAGGTGTGCTCAGATTTCCAATCAGGGACCGGTGTGGGAGTAATGAGGCAAACATGAAGCACCACTGAAAATAAATACCAAACACAGTAAAAAAATAAATAAATAAATAAAGTCCAAACCTGTCATGACATCCATGACATCATAGCCGGTGAAGGAAGCCACATGGCAATGTGATGCGCTTTCAAAATAAAAGCATGTATACTTCCGCGATATATTTATATCCCCACCGTCCCTCCCAGTTTTTGTGCCCCTTGCAGTACAATAATAATTATCAGTCTGACATGAGGAATTATGACGTCGCACCAATAAAGCTGATCACATTAAAAAAATAACAGACAAAAAAGGCTCCAATGAGGGCAGATTTCCTGCACTGTGCTGTCATAGAGCAAATTAGGCCTTCCTTTTCTTCTAGGTGCCTTGCTGTAAGCCCGTCGAAAAGTCTGTGGGACTTTGTCACAGTTTCAGAAGAAGACTTCCCGTGTGCCATTCGCACCAAATGTTCTGCAAACATCCCTCGAGGAAGCCAAAACATATATATATCCAAACATCAAACCTTATCAGCCGACTGAAACGGCGGCATCGCTACGACAGTATTGGAAGCCTGGGAAGACGCCTGCAGCAGCGCGAAAGAAGCTGGCTCCAAGGCAAGCTGAAAGACAGGCCCAGGGCTGCTTCCTATCGCTGCGGCGTTTTAAAAGTGCAAAAGGTTTACTGAGAGATGACCCCGAGGGCTAAAGGATCTGTGATTTTCATCATGAAATTAATGGCGTTGGACCCCAAATCTACAGGTACGGATTGTCAAATCCACCTTTTGTTTGATTTCTTTACCTACAGGTGTGCACAAACTGCAGGTAAATGTCAATACAACAACCATAAACCTGGTATTGGTCTTGAGAGGCAGTGAGTTACACAATCATGGACAACGATAAGACCTTCTGGAGGAAGGTTCTGTGGTCAGATGAAACAAAAATTGAGCTGTTTGGCCACAATACCCAGCAATATGTTTGGAGGAGAAAAGGTGAGGCCTTTAATCCCAGGAACACCACTCCTACCGTCAAGCTTGGTGGTGGTAGTATTATGCTATGGGCCTGTTTTGCTGCCAATGGAACTGGTACTTTACAGAGAATAAATGGAAAAATGAAAAAGGAGGATTATCTCCAAATTCTTCAGGACAACCTAAAATCATCAGCCTGCAGGTTGTGGTTTTGGGCGCAACAGGACATTGACCCCAAACCCACGTCAAAAGTGGTAAAGGAATGGTTAAATCAGACTAGAATTAAGGCCTTCCCAAAGTCCTGACTTAAACATGTGGACAATGCTGAAGAAACAAGTCTATGTCAGAAAACCAACACATTTAGCTGAACTGCACCAATTTTGTCAAGAGGAGTGGTCAAAAATTCAAGCACAAGCTTGCCAGAAGCTTGTGGATGGCTACCAAAAGCACCTTATTGCAGTGAAACTTGCCAAGGGACATGTAAGCAAATATTAACATTGCTGCATGTATACTTTTGACCCAGCAGATCTGGTCACATGTTCAGTAGACCCAATAATAAATTCATAAAAGAACCAAACTTCATGAATGTTTTTTGTGACCAACAAGTATGTGCTCCAATCCCTCTATCACAAAAAAATAAGAGTTGTAGAAATTATTGGAAACTCAAGACAGCCATGACATTATGTTCTTTACAAGTGTATGTCAACTTTTGACCACGACTGTATGTATCACTATGGGCTTGAATAAAAACAAAAAACACCCTGCATCCCTGCCCTTAAGGTGCAGTGGGAATATCCCGTCCTCCATTTTTTGGCACTGATGCCCAATTCCCGCTGAAGGTTTGCGTAACTATACCAACTCTCCTCCTCGGATGTTAGCAGTTTCCTTAATGTCAAGTCACTTTTGTGCATTCAGCAGCGGTGCGTTCCTCAGATGAAAAGGTTAAGATGCCGTGTTCGAGGAGCTTTTGGGCATGATGCCTCCCATGCTTCCAGCACAATAAAGTCCCACGGGGCAGGGAAGGCCTGCAGCTAAAAGGCCACTTTGCCTGGACGTCACTCTGGAAATATGAAACAATTAGCTGCAAATTTAAGCGAAACGTCTTTTGTGATGTCGAGTTGAGACAACAGCAGCTTCCACATACTACTATTGGGTGTGTGTGTGTTAACCTTTTTCATCTCAAGCCCAAACTTTTCCACTGTAATATGTATGACTATTATAAATAAGTTAGCAATCATACTCTTGATTTTAGTCATATTCAATAATTATATTATATCTACTTACAGTTTACGACCTTGTCAAAGGACATGAGACCACAAATATTATTATTTATTTAACACATAAATCTTAGGATTATGTCAGGCTGATTTTGAAAATAAGTACTAACCATATATACTGCATAAAAAGGGACCTATACATTCCTGCTAAAATACAATAAACTAATAAAATGAATAAACTAAATACTAATAAATATGTGTGTTTAAATAACTGTCAATAAAATTTAAGTGCGAATTCAACACAGCTTCACCACTTTAGTCATATTTTTCACACTCAAGAAATTTCTCTATGACTTATACATGTATATACAGTACATGTATGTGTATATACACACATACATGTACAATATATATATATATATATATATATATATATATATATATATATATATATATATATATATATATATATATATATATATACGTAATGTAGCTTAGATATGTAGATGATTGATTCTTACTTTGTAAAGTGCTTTGAGTCAATTTTGAAATTTCTTCACTTAACTCTATATATATATATATATATAAAATCTTTATATATATATGTATATATATATAAACTCCTCTATGACTTATACATGTATATACAGTACATGTATGTATGTATGTATGTATGTATATATAAATGCATATATATATATATATATATATATATATATATATATATATATATATATATATATATATATATATGTATATATACACACACATATATATATATATTTATATATATATATATATATATATATATATATAGTTTCTGAGGAGGACAAACAACCTTTAGAAGAGCTGCGCAACATCCTGCGGAAGAAGCTGACAACTCTCCGCAGAGCAGAGTGGCACAGGAGGCGTGGAAGAGAGAGAGCTAGGAAGCGAGCAGTTTTCATTGCCAACCCCTTTCGGTTTGCTAAACAGCTGCTCGGGGACAAGCGCAGTGGCCGGCTTGAGTGCCCAAGAGAGGAAGTGAATCGCTTCCTCCAGAATACCATGAGCGACCCACTGAGGGGACAAGATCTAGGACCCAACAGAGCGCTCATCAGCCCTGCGCCACCAACGGCAGAGTTCCAGTTGACAGAGCCCAGTTTGAAGGAGGTTGAAGAGGTCATCAAGGCAGCCCGCTCAGCATCTTCCCCGGGCCCCAGTGGTGTACCTTACCTCGTCTACAAGCGCTGTCCAGGGCTTCTCAAGCATCTGTGGAAGACCTTGAAGGTGATCTGGCGAAGGGGAAGAGTGGCCAACCAGTAGAGGTGTGCAGAGGGAGTATGGATCCCCAAGGAGGAGGACTCGAAAAACATCAACCAGTTTCGGACTATATCACTTCTGAGTGTGGAAGGGAAGGTGTTCTTCAGCATCGTCTCCCGAAGACTGACCGAGTTTCTCCTCAAGAACAACTACATCGACACTTCAGTGCAGAAGGGGGGGATTCCTGGAGTCCCCGGCTGTCTAGAGCACAACGGTGTCGTCACACAGCTCATCAGAGAGGCCCATGAGAGCAGAGGGGAACTTGCTGTGTTGTGGTTGGACCTGACTAACGCCTATGGGTCCATCCCACACAAGCTAGTTGAGCTTGCGCTACACCGCCACCATGTTCCCAGCAAGATCAAGGACTTGATCCTGGATTATTACAATAACTTCAGGCTCCGGGTCACTTCTGGGTCAATAACCTCTGACTGGCATCGCCTTGAGAAGGGAATAATAACAGGATGCACCATCTCCGTTGTCCTTTTTACACTGGCGATGAATATGGTGGTAAAGTCTGCTGAGGTGGAATGCAGAGGGCCTCTGTCCAGATCAGGTGTTTGACAGCCCCCCATTAGAGCCTATATGGATGACCTTACCATAACAACAACATCAGTACCAGGGAGCAGGTGGATCTTGCAGGGATTGGAGAGGCTCATTGGGTGGGCCAGGATGAGTTTCAAGCCCGCAAAGTCAAGGTCCATGGTGCTGAAGAAGGGGAAGGTGGTCAACAAATTCCGATTCTCAATCTCAGGAACGGTCATTCCATCCATCACAGAGCAACCAGTCAAGAGCTTGGGAAAGCTCTTTGACTCCAGCCTGAAGGACTCTGCTGCTATCCAGAAGTCTACTGAAGAGCTTGGAGGGTGGCTCACCAAAGTAGACAAGTCTGGCCTACCTGGTAGATTCAAAGCCTGGATCTACCAGCACTCCATCCTTCCCAGAGTCCTGTGGCCTCTCCTTGTATATGCAGTCCCAGTAACAACAGTGGAATCCTTTGAAAGGAAGATCAGCAGCTTTCTGCGGAAATGGCTGGGTCTCCCACGCAGCCTCAACAGCGCTGCTCTGTACGGGACAAGCAACATCCTGCAGCTACCCTTCAGTGGGCTCACTGAAGAATTCAAGGTGGCACGCACAAGAGAAGCCCTACAGTACAGAGACTCCAGGGACTGCAAGGTGTCATCAGCCAGGATTGAAGTGAGGACAGGAAGGAAGTGGAAGGCAGAAAAGGCAGTGGAGGTGGCTGAGTCACGCCTTAGACAAAAGGCACTGGTTGGGGCCATAGCAACAGGGAGAGCAGGCTTGGGCTACTTCCCAAAGACCCAAGTCAGCCAGGCCCGGGGCAAAGACAGACGACATCTACTCCAGGAGGAGGTCCGAGCAGGCTTGGAGGAAGAGCGAGTGGGCAGGGTAGTGGGACTCCGGCAACAGGGGGCATGGACAAGATGGGAGGGCACGTTGCAGCGCAAAGTCACCTGGTCAAACATCATGCAGGCAGACCTCCACCGCGTCCGGTTCCTCGTGGCAGCAGTCTACGATTCCCTCCCTAGCCCAGCAAACCTCCATGTTTGGGGGAAGAGCGAGACACCCTTCTGCTCCCTTTGCTCCGGAAGAGGCTCCTTGGAACATCTCCTCAGCAGTTGCCCAAAGTCTCTGGCTGATGGTCGCTATCGCTGGCGTCATGACCAGGTACTCAAAGCAGTTGCTGAGAGCATAGCCTCAGCCATCAGCAGCAGCAAGCAACATCATGCGCCAAAGAAGGCAATCTCTTTCATCAAAGCTGGGGAGAGACCTCGTGCACGTCCAAAGACAATAACAGGACTCCTTCACACAGCCCCTGATTGGCAGCTACACGTTGACCTGGGAAAACAACTGAGGTTCCCCCAGCACATTGTAAAAACATCTCTACGGCCAGACATGATCATCATCTCAGAGGCTTCAAAACACCTCATCATGCTGGAACTAACAGTGCCTTGGGAGGAGCGGATTGAGGAAGCCAACGAAAAGAAACGTGCCAAGTATCAGGAGCTGGTGGAGGACTGCAGGGGCAGGGGCTGGAGGACTTTCTATGAGCCAATAGAAGTTGGTTGCCGTGGCTTTGCAGGACGCTCCCTCTGTAAAGTGCTTGGCCGATTGGGAGTCAAAGGGGCGGCCAAAAGGAGGGCCATTCAATCCGCAAGTGAAGCGGCAGAGAAAGCCACGAGGTGGTTGTGGCTAAAAAGGGCAGATCCGTGGGTTGCTACTGGGACACAAGCAGGGACTTGATCACCCCGGCTGGGTCACCTGGACGAGGGTGTCTGATGTTGCGAGACCCGAAACACCCGATGAATCCAGGATACATCACTGATGATGTGTCCCAGTGCATCCAGGAGATGTATCTTTCAAGTTTCAGTCTGGCTAAGCCAGTGACTCCTAGGAAAGACTGGGTGGCAACCAAGAACAGTTTGGTCGACTACTGGAGAGACAGTTGGCAGCTCGGAAAGACGGCACCCGGGACAGTATGGGTTAGCACCCAAGCCTGTTTCTTTCGTGAGATAGAACCCAAATAAGCTACGGAAAACCCTACAGAGCAATACCCCCAGGAGATCCCGAGAGGGGGGGAGGATGAGATCTCCAATCGGACGGCCCAAAGGTTAACGAACCCCGCAAACGAACTGACTACGAGTATGACATGTATCTGCGGCAAGCTGTGCAAAAATCAACGTGGCTTAAGAATCCATCAGGCCAGAATGAAATGTTTGGAGCGGGAGAGCGAGGTTCAACGCACAGGTCCTGGACCTGGTGAGACGCAGGAGGAGCCCGGACAGGAGACACCCCACAGATCCCAGTCCCTCCACGTACCGGAGTCTCTCAATCCCAGCAGAGTAGTTCCACAGCAGCGGATTAAATGGCCCCAAGCAAACAGACGGAGCGAGTGGCTGCAGTTTGATGAGGATGTGTCCAACATCATCCAAGCCACAGCTAAAGGAGATGTCGACAGCAGGCTCCAGGCAATGAGTACCATCATCGTCAGCTATGGCTCAGAAAGATTCGGACGAATGGAGAAGGGCAACACTGAGGCCATCCCCTACACCATGAATCGCAGAGCCACTAAGATACACCAACTGCGCCAGGAGCTTCGAACCCTCAGGAAACAGTTCAAGAGAGTTTCTGAGGAGGACAAACAACCTTTAGAAGAGCTGCGCAACATCCTGCGGAAGAAGCTGACAACTCTCCGCAGAGCAGAGTGGCACAGGAGGCGTGGAAGAGAGAGAGCTAGGAAGCGAGCAGTCTTCATTGCCAACCCCTTTCGGTTTGCTAAACAGCTGCTCGGGGACAAGCGCAGTGGCCGGCTTGAGTGCCCAAGAGAGGAAGTGAATCGCTTCCTCCAGAATACCATGAGCGACCCACTGAGGGGACAAGATCTAGGACCCAACAGAGCGCTCATCAGCCCTGCGCCACCAACGGCAGAGTTCCAGTTGACAGAGCCCAGTTTGAAGGAGGTTGAAGAGGTCATCAAGGCAGCCCGCTCAGCATCTTCCCCGGGCCCCAGTGGTGTACCTTACCTCGTCTACAAGCGCTGTCCAGGGCTTCTCAAGCATCTGTGGAAGACCTTGAAGGTGATCTGGCGAAGGGGAAGAGTGGCCAACCAGTGGAGGTGTGCAGAGGGAGTATGGATCCCCAAGGAGGAGGACTCGAAAAACATCAACCAGTTTCGGACTATATCACTTCTGAGTGTGGAAGGGAAGGTGTTCTTCAGCATCGTCTCCCGAAGACTGACCGAGTTTCTCCTCAAGAACAACTACATCGACACTTCAGTGCAGAAGGGGGGGATTCCTGGAGTCCCCGGCTGTCTAGAGCACAACGGTGTCGTCACACAGCTCATCAGAGAGGCCCATGAGAGCAGAGGGGAACTTGCTGTGTTGTGGTTGGACCTGACTAACGCCTATGGGTCCATCCCACACAAGCTAGTTGAGCTTGCGCTACACCGCCACCATGTTCCCAGCAAGATCAAGGACTTGATCCTGGATTATTACAATAACTTCAGGCTCCGGGTCACTTCTGGGTCAATAACCTCTGACTGGCATCGCCTTGAGAAGGGAATAATAACAGGATGCACCATCTCCGTTGTCCTTTTTACACTGGCGATGAATATGGTGGTAAAGTCTGCTGAGGTGGAATGCAGAGGGCCTCTGTCCAGATCAGGTGTTCGACAGCCCCCCATTAGAGCCTATATGGATGACCTTACCATAACAACAACATCAGTACCAGGGAGCAGGTGGATCTTGCAGGGATTGGAGAGGCTCATTGGGTGGGCCAGGATGAGTTTCAAGCCCGCAAAGTCAAGGTCCATGGTGCTGAAGAAGGGGAAGGTGGTCAACAAATTCCGATTCTCAATCTCAGGAACGGTCATTCCATCCATCACGGAGCAACCAGTCAAGAGCTTGGGAAAGCTCTTTGACTCCAGCCTGAAGGACTCTGCTGCTATCCAGAAGTCTACTGAAGAGCTTGGAGGGTGGCTCACCAAAGTAGACAAGTCTGGCCTACCTGGTAGATTCAAAGCCTGGATCTACCAGCACTCCATCCTTCCCAGAGTCCTGTGGCCTCTCCTTGTATATGCAGTCCCAGTAACAA